>NC_080716.1:0-300000 GCF_019097595.1 Hemibagrus wyckioides
TGTAGAATTGTGCAGAATGAAAGGGTCAGTGATTAATTCTTGTAGTTTGTGCTCTGCCTCAGATAGCAAGGTTTCAAGTCTGTAAGCAGCTTTACTGTTTTTACCGCCATGTTTGTCTCTTTGATTCAACTTTTTACACTGTAGGCAAACAGCCTCTGCAAGATTATATAAAAGATAAAAAGCATGTTTACACATAGTTTTGGGTGATATATATGTTCATGGTTGTTAAAGTTACAGTGTCAAAATACATTAAGAAACAGAAAAAGCAGAATTCAGGAATTCAGTCCACAGCAACATCTGTCATGTTCTCCTAGACTGGCACTCTTACATATGGCCTGGATTAATAATTTTATGTAGCCTTTTGATAGTTGTGATGTCTTCATATATTTCTCTCTGAAATACTGCTGAACTTATCATTTACTATGTTTTTTAATTTTTTCCCACAAGGATGTTGGAAAGCCAGTAAAAACTTCAACTCAAATCTGAAGTTAGCCATTACAAAAGTCTGTCCACTACACCCTTCTGTCCTACTTCCTGTCCTATCAGGGGAGTAAACACACAAAAATGACCTTAAAGTTACTTAAATACTTGATTATTAATCACAAGATAATATTTGACCCTGAAAAAGCCTTCATGAAATTATTTATTTTATTTTGCCCAAACTGAACACTGTGCAAAACAATAGAGAAAAAAAATCACTGTAATAATGAATGAGTTCTAGTCCCAACCTTGAATGAGAGAACCTGTCCCTATAAAGCACACTTAGTAAAACAAATACTGACAGCATATCATTTTTATTAATGAGAAACAATCAATCTATTCTATAAACATTAAATCATCATTAAATCTTATGTTGTTTATAAATTTAATATATATATACATTGGGGCATTGTTTGTGAGTTCAAGTGTAGTATTGATTCACCCCTAATTATTATCAGTAGTACAGATTTATTATCCACAATATAAATTAGAGCTCCATTTTGTTGTCTTTGAGTGTAAACAAAAAATATCACTTAGAAGTTTCCTAAACAATCTTGCTTTCTTTTACAGGTTCCACAGATGCAGGGTCTCAGAGGGTAACAGACATATTCCCAAAACCCACAGCAATTAAGTGCTGAAGTATTTCAATCAATGTCAAAACACACTGGGAAATCAAACTAGGGGACATTCTTATTATTCAAGACTCAAGACCAAAGTAAACCTGCACAGAAACATATGTTGAACACGGCCAGATCTCAAGCACAATAAACACAGAAATAACTCTTCATCAAATGGAATAGTATAACATTTTCTGGCATGTGAACTTTACACTGTCATTTAATAAGCTAGCTAAAGTTATTATTACATCAGGAGAATAACAGCTTGAACCTTAGCAAAAATAATTATTTTATAATATATAGAAAGAATTATAATCTTTTATAATTCTTTAAAGATTAAGATTTATTATTAAAGGATTTCTTTTTCAAGAATTATTCAACCAGTAAGCATTACCAACATATGCAAGAGGATCATTGTTGATATTCAAAGCAAATATACATCAACATCTGAGAAATAAGAAAGAAACCTGTACATAAATGAAACAGGTAAACATCTCCCCCTGCTGAGAAAAAACATGCAGCTTGACTTTTTGTACAGTCTGTTTGAGTTTTGTGTCACTGTGGGCTCCATGGTGCAGTAGTACAGTGCAGAGTCTGATACTGCAGCAGGAAAGATCTCCAGATCTACTTTCTTTTTATTTTTACGAAGTTTGATGGATAGTCGTGGGTCATGATGTTCAGCTTTATTGACAATGTCTGTGGATTTCTGAATCAGCAGCAGAAACTCTGGTTCTGATTGAGGTTTTTGTCGATACCAGTGGAGATAGAGAGCTGATTCATCATATGTGCAGGTCAGTGTGATGTTGCTGCCTTCACTTGAAGATATGATGGTTTGTTCTGGTGTAATGCTGCTGTCAACAGCACCTGCTATAAAACATTACAACAACATAAACAATTTCTACTTTCATTTTGTAAGTTAATTAATCATGTTTAGGTATCAGCTCATTTCCAGCATTCATCTAAAGTTTGTGTAGAATATAAATGACTTACCAATGTTTTTAACAACGATGAAAATAAAGAAGAGTAACATGACTGTTGTGTCTCTCTTGCAGTAGGTATAAATGGCAGGATCTCTGTGAAACTTTCTAAACTGTATCTTACCACATCTAGCTCCACCCACTTTTACTCATAGTCATGTCAGCTCTGGTATCATATGTAATAAATCCATTGTTTAAGTTAATTGACTGAAACAAGCAATGGATGTTCATAATATATTTTATGTCATGTTTAAAATCTGTTAAGGCAGATTTTTGCTAAATTTAATGATAATTTTAAGCAGTTCACTAGAATAAGACACCCTTTATTAATTACATATTGTGTCTGTAGTTTAATAACTGCATTCAACCATATATTTAAATTAATTTAAGTTATTCTGTAGTGCTACATGCTACACAATGTAATTAATGCTATGAGCCTCCCTTGATAAAGCACTCCCTAAATAAAATGTTTCACTATGCTGGAGTAAACAAATACTTGACTAAATGAGTCCCATTTGTCTCAGAAGGTATGAACACCATCTAAATTTGAAAAAGTCTTACAATATGTACAAATTCAGCTAACAAATAACTGATTACAAGTTTCTTTTCATCATTAATGCTATAGACTAGCACTGGTTCCAGTAGCCAGCATAAAAAATAGGCATACACAAAGAGTCACAATGTACAAGGCTTCGTGATGTGTGTTAGTGTCCATGTGCTTGATTCTCAGTACTTTTCCACTCCTGTGATATGGTGTGTTTCCTCCTTGTGCCTAGTGTGTCCATGATAGATTCTGGAGCCACCGTGACCCTGATCAGGATAAAGTCTTTACTGAAGAAATGCAGCATAACTAACCAGGTTTTAGACATCTTTAGGCAGACTGACTGCATTTACTGCTAGATTTGTTAATATGGGTCTTTATCAAGCACAATCTTTGTCATAATGTTTGAGTGTTTTCCAAAGTTTATTCACAGTAATATCTGATGGATTTTCTCAGAAGCTACACATGTAGTACATATACTACACCATAACTCAAACACACTTTCATTTAATTTTATCCAAAGTAAGGTATTATTTACACAATTCCACAGCTGCCTGGCATACATCGGCATAAAAGTGAGTTTACATTCTTTACACTGAATAACAAAATTAAAATACAGAATATGTTTACAAGTATATTATTTATTTAAAAAATATCAATGTCAAAAAAAAATCACAATCTCTCAGCTTTGACAGACTGCTTTCAGAATCAAATACATGGAGACACAAAACTCTGGTATATAATCACCTGCAGTAGCAGTGAAATTGCAGGACAAGAATGACATAATTATCTTCCAAGACATGCTCTTCTGCT
This sequence comes from Hemibagrus wyckioides, assembly GCF_019097595.1. NCBI lineage: Eukaryota > Metazoa > Chordata > Actinopteri > Siluriformes > Bagridae > Hemibagrus > Hemibagrus wyckioides. The sequence continues at coordinate 3,429 of NC_080716.1, forward strand.
ATAAGATGCTCAGTCATTTACATTGATGTGTTCCTGTGGAAAAAAGAAAAGAAAAATGTAAAAACTGAATGAAATATTAAAAAATGTAATTATTCTATTAAAACGAACATACCTAGTAGAAGTATTAACAGAATAAGATTAAAGAGCAGCATGTATTTTGAGTGGGGTGATAGCTTTGCTCAACACAGCTGACCTGAAAGCAGTAGCAGGCTTTGTTCATTATTTTACCCTGAAAACACCTAATGTGACCAACAGGCTCACTCACCACTCCATCTGAGGTTTTATATGAAAAATAAATGATCAATACAGGACACTTGAAGCATATTTTTACAAATAATTTTATTTCACTTTAAACTCAAAATATCTCTTTAAACCACTGTGTCCAAAGGATTACATGGTGGACAAGATAACTTTGTTCACTCAAGAGAAAAGAAGGATTGGAATTGATTATTGGTGTATGATATAAAATTATGGGTGTCCATATCATCATTTTCTATTCATTCTGTCACACATAATGGAAAGCTTTCTTTAGTTGCTTAAGACTGCAATAAAATTACAAATCATATACAATCTATTTTTATGCAATGCATGATATCTGAAAGTACTATGTGTGTATGATTGAAGAAAAGGTATAGCCTATATCATTGTGTTATTCATAATCAAATAAATCTACATCTCTGGGGTATGTGAGTAGGAACTAGTACTAGTATTGTACTTAGCCCATGATAAACTAACTGACTTTGCCTTCTTGTGAAGAAAGGAGCCACTAGCACCAGTTAGTTTCCTGAGTCCTGTGTGTGTTTTTCTCCAGGTTATCCAGTTTCCTATCACCTTCTAAAAACACGACAGTAAGTGGATTGGAGACACAAACTTTTCTCAGTTAAAAGAACATTCTCACTATAACCACATTTCACTGACAACCAGAAACTCATATAAATTCATTTTGTATTTATCTAATAGTTATGTTTTGCTACTTAAAGATGTCCTGTGTGACTTCATTAAACAGTTTATTCTGGAGTGGCTGAATGAGCAGAATGTTACACTAATCAGGCATAACATTATGACCACCTGCCTAATATCATGTTGGTCCCCCTTTCCCTGCTAAAGCGGCCCTGACCCGTCATTCACTGTGTATTCTGACACCTTTCTATCAGAACTCACATTAACTTCTTCAGCAATTTGAGCAACTGTAGCTTGTTTATCAGATTGGACCACATGGGCCAGCCTTCGCTCCAACCACTGTTCCTTCCCTGGACCACTTTTGATAGATACTGACCACTGCAGACCGGGAACACCCCACAAGTGCTGCAGTTTTGGAGACGCTCTGATCCAGTCATCTAACCATCAAAATCTGGCCCTTCTCAAACTCACTCAAATCCTTACACATGTCCATTTTTCCTGCTTCTAACACATCAACTTTAAGGACAAAATGTTCACTTGCTGTCTAATATATCCCACCCACTAACAGGTGCCATGATGAGGAGATCATCAGTGTAATGTCACTGGTCATAATGTTATGCCTGGTCAGTGTATACACTCAATAAATGTAGAGCTGTGAGGCTATTTTGTTTAACATCAGTTCATTAGAACAGTATGTAGTTTTTGTTGGTCATGTACTATACAAAATGCACAGGACTAACACATTAATGAGTAAGAAAATGGAAAGGAGAATCTTTTTCTCTGTTAGCTTTGCTATCACTCTGTCCTTCTTCTCTCTCAGCTCTTTTTCCTGCTTTCACCAAAAGAGCCTGAGCTGCATCTACCAACATAATATAAAGAAAGCATTTCCACAGAATGAATGAATCATGTGTAGTACATTGTCTACAGTCTAGTTGGGTTTCCTGTCACTGTGTGCACCAGAGTAGTAGAGTTTAGAGTCTGTCACTGCTGCAGAGGAGATGAACAGATCCACTTTTGTCAAACTTAATGAACAATCATGGATGATGTTGTATGGCTGGTGTTACATGTTCACTAGCTTCATTAATTAGCATCAGAGGCTTTGGTCATAATGCAGGTTTTTGTTAATAGGTTTGCTAGGATTTACTAGGTTTTTGTTTGCTATGAGACACATTGCATGATCACACTAACTATACCTTATAAATAATATAAACAGCTGCATACTGTCCTAATAAATGATCATTAACTCAGAATTTATTTTTATTAACTGCTCTATCCTGGTCACATGTCCACAACTGTCTATATACACCTACATTCATTCATTCATCTTCAGTAACTGCTTTATCCTGGTCAGGGTTGCAGTGGATCTGGAGCTTCTCCCAGCAACACTAGTCATGAAGCAGGAATACAAATTACAGTGGACTACACTGGGTTGTGGAGTATTTTATTAATTTAATTACACAATGTATAGACCAGCAACATCTAGCATCTGAAACATGTATATTTGTGAGTTTACCATGAATATTGTGTAGTTGCTGTGCTAATCCCTCGTTGTTCTTTTTTCTCAGCTATTTTCTCCAGCTGCAAATGTTATTACAAAAGTTGTTTGTTTCTGTGGTTTACCAAAAAGTTGATAAAGTGAGTCTCTTTAATCTTGTGGTTTAATAAGCGTCATATATACCATTTACAGTTTTTGTAAAGCCTTTCAGTGACTCTGTATTACAGTGCTACTACTTCAAGAGCACAATGATAGAGTGCAGAATCTGAGAGCTTTAGACCTCTGATAGTAAGTTCAGTAGAGTCTCTGCTGGTTTCTGCCTCTAATCGCCGATCATCAGGAGTGCTCTTCCTATCAGATCTTGACCTTGCGCCTTTATACAGTAAATACTGTGGTGCGCTGTTAGGATATTGTTTGTACCAGTAAAGATAAATGTATTCACTGCTTGCCTCATATGAACATTTCAGAGTAACAGTCTCTGCTTCTTTCCTGACAATGTTTGCATCTGTTGGCTCAATTTTATCTGCATAGCTACCTGGTGTGACAAAAATGTAAAGAAACATGTCAGTGAAGTATTTTTGTAATTCCAATATTGACTTAAGGAATCAAGAAATTACTAGATTAATACAAACATGCGTATTAATTAATGCAATTATTTAACTGATTAAATATCATTGTAATAATTAATAACTGATTGAAAATGACCTGTAACTAGAGTGAGAATCAGTGGTATGTATCTCACTATGTACAGTAAGTTGTATAGTTGATCCATTTCTGAACACAGCTCTGTGAGGATTCTGTATAATAGTGCTGTATGTGCTGAACTTTACACGTCTCTAGAAGGACACACCCAGGAAGTGATGCAGTTGTAGTATAACTTTTTACAGATTATTACTTAACAATATCAGTGAGAGTGAACTGAGTAACCAGTACAACACAGAACAAAAACACTGTTACTTCACAAACCATTGCATCCGACATGCTATTTTATCATTGTAAAATATTTATTCCTAAATAAAAGGATATAAAGGTTTGACAGCGGCACACGCCAGCACCGCCTGTGAGTGGTCTCCTTGTTTGTAGCAGTATCCATTGTTCAACTTAAACTGAATTGACTTTATTTTACTGTGAATACTGTGCACAAGAGCAGAAAACAAATGATGCACTAATAAATAAGGCAGTTATAGTCACTGCTAAAAAACCCCAGAATTGTTCTGTAATGGTTATACCATCTGTAGAGATATTGCTATGTGGAGAGCAGGTTTCCTGTGTCAAGCTTTAACACAAACGAATGAAAGTACACACATTGCAGTGTTAAATTACGCAGAATATACTACATAACTAATAAGACTAATTAAATCTAATTAAAAACAATTTCTGAATCTACAAAAATCAATGTTAACTCACCGAGTGAAAGCCACAGACACATGAATATAACAGTGAACATGATGGATGAGCTTATAAATGAAAATAAAATTTCTGCAGTCTGATATATTAACATTATAAACATTCATGAAGCTCCACCCCACAGCATCACATGACAGTGTCACTAATGTTACTGACAGATTGTTGATTCTTACTGAAGCTTTCTGGCTTTACATTCAGCACCACATGGATAAATTTTCCTGAGCACATGGTAAACAAACACAAACTGATAGCATGAAAAATACTTCAATAAAATAAATGAACTAATGAATGTGGAAGTGAGTGTGCATTGTGGGAAGTGGAGTCTGGTACAATGCAGGATGGGAAATGGAAATTTAGGTGTGTGTAGACCTAATGACCTGTTTATTAAATAGGATTACAAACAGTTGAGGAGTATTTTACTGTGGTGAGGAACAAACCAGCCTCTTTTCTTTCTCTAATCTATCTGTATTGATGGATTTTTATATCATTATTTTTCATTTAAGCATGAAACTGTGTACAAATAAAGAGTGTAGTATTTATATTATCTCATGACAAACATCCCATTGCAAGTGAACATGTACATTTCATTTTTACAGAAATTGCATGTATAGCCCTACTACAAGTTCAGTTTCCTTTCTGGATTCAAGCAAACTCCTTTCAAGGCTTGATGGTTTGTTGAAAATGACACTAATTAGCTTGATTGTACAAGCAGAGATTATCAAAACATTCTGATTGGTTCTAGACTTTTTATATATAAAAGTATTATCTATGTAAGGCTGAAGAATAGCTGTAGTCTTTATAATTGTGTAAAGTATTCATAATCATAATGTCAGCATCTCTGGGGATGTAAGCAGAATCCTAGTACTTCCCCAACAATAAGATAACACCCTCCACCATCTTGTGGTGAAAGGAAAGAGACTTTAACACACCAAGGTCTTTTCTGTTTGAACTTAGTTATTTATTTATTTTTACTCAATCATAAAACTATATCCCAATTTGCACATAAAAAGCCTGCTGGGAAAAAGAAGCCATGGTTTTGTTTGATTGTTTGTTTTTCACAAATTATGGCAATAATAATTTTCAGAACATTACTTTATTCAACTCCTGAACTTGTACAGAGCCTCAGCTGCTTCACTGAAGTTCAGAAATGGTCCCAATTGGACCCTCTGAGTACCTTTCTGTTTAACTTTCTGTCTAATGTAACTTCTGGTTTCCTGAACAAAATAGAATAGTTATAGAAGAATAGAAGAAGAATGAATGAATGTATGAATGAATGAATGAATGAACTGTCTACTAATAATCAAATATTATAATAATATAAACTCTTTATAAATCTTAAGAAAGAAAGAGAGACTTCCCCAACAGGGCATGTAGCAAAACTGTGTGAAAGTTTTGTACAGTTCAGCTGGATTTCCTGTCACTGTGGGCCTCAGAGCACAGTAGTATAGAGCAGAGTCTGATACAGCAGCAGAGGAGATGATCAGATCCACTTGTTTATCATCAACTTTAACAGACATTCTTGGGGAGGATCAGAATTATAAGTTCCACTTTGAACAATATAAAGAAGGAACTCAGGTTTAGATTTTGGAAATTGTCTGTACCAGTACAGGTTGTCTGATGTACCACTTTTTTGTAGCTGCAGGACAGAGTAACATCATCACCTTCATCTACAGCTTTATGATTGAAATCTGGCTCTATTGAATCTGCCATGGAGTCACCTGTCATAGAGAAGAGAATATAATGTTTAAATAATCAACAGGAAATACTTAAGTTAGACCCACACTCTGCATTTTCACACTGCATCACCACACAGACTAATATTTAATATAATATAGTTAATATTTCTGTAATAATAAAAAGTCAATGTTAACTCACCTAGTGAAAGCCACAGATACATGAATATAACAGTGAACATGATGACTGGTCTTAGCTCAGTGAAAATAGTGGAGATCTTTCTGTAATCTAATATGTTAACACCATAAAGCTTCAAAATTGCTCCACCCCACAGCATCACATGACAGTGTCACCAATGTTGTTGTCAGATTGTTGATTCTTACTGAAACATCCTGGCTTTACATTCAGCCTCATATGGGGAACCTGTCCAGAGCACATTTAAGTAAACTCATACTGAAAGTAGGAAATTAATGTATTTATGTAAAAATGATCAATTTAATCTAGTAAAAATCTAATCTAATAATTACATTGTCAGTATTTTAATTATATATGTTAGTGATGTCTCTAAATTAGAGAATTATTGTATAAACACCAGCAGGCAGATTAATGTTAGAAACACTGGAAGAAGTGGAAGAGAATAAGGTTTAATTGAGAATAAGGAATAATTTTTTACTTGATAATTAAGGTTTAAACTCACAATAGCATCAGAAGAAGAGAAAGAAGAATAAAGGCAGATTTACAGATAAGTTTCCAGTTTTCAGTGTTTCTGACACAGCAGGTGCTTTTGCTTGTCAGAGAAATGACATTAGATGATTATTTATTCTTATGACAGTTTAGTGTTAAGTGGACAGTTGTGTTGTTTAATCAGAATGGTATCTCTGAAATTATCTTAGGCGCTAAGAGTAACCAGGACAGGGGTTAGGATATTATATCAGCAGTATGTATGATAGAAGAACAAGTATACTCTATGTCACAAAGGTTTTACTGTGAAAAGTAGCTTCCATCATCTCAGAGAATGTGAGCAGGTTGTGTGGTAGTGTCTCTAGAACTTAACCCACAATAAGATAAGTGACTGCACCATCTTGTGTTCACTGAAGAGAAAAACCTTAATTTGGACAAAATAAAAACCTGCAAACAGTTCATACAGCCATACATATATATTCATACTGTGGATTAGTAATTATATATTAGAACTTACATTTAAATTGTATTCACAACACCAGGTTACGTTATTTAATGTAAAGCACAAAAAGAAAAAATAATAGAAAACTAAAAGGAAACAGATGTTGAAAACAGCTGTAAATCTCAACAACTAAACTGAACTGGCCATTGAGAAATACTTTATGTTCACATGACATACTTCCTTTCCTATCAGGGGATTAAACACACACACACACACACACATCTTATTATGGTTTGCTGATAATAAGATAATCCTTAGTTTTGAAGATGATCTCCTTCTGTTGAGGTTGAACTTGTTGAACATTGGGCTATAACTGATTAGTTTGACTATTATATAATGTGAAGTTCACGACACTTAGACAATAAAATGCCCTTCATCTGCAGTGTAATTACTCCAGACAGAACAGAGAGGATCATGAGTCCACTGGCATTGTGGAATTCTGCTATGAGGATTGACCTGAGCCTTGTCTTTAGTGCACTTGTTATCAGTCAATATGGAACTGTACCATGAGGGTAGAAATCTTTCTTTATTATAAAAATTACTCCATACTGCAAGAAAATACTTTAAGCAGAAGGATTTTAACAGGAGTTTAGGTTAGTGTCAGTTTGTGTGCAGATTTGCATCACTTCCAAAAAACATGACTGTAGGATAATGTGCTAGGAGAAATTGCACTTCTGTGTGAATGAGTGTGTGAAAGGGTTTGTGGAGTGCAAAGGACTGACATCCCATTCAGGGTGTTTTCCCACCTCATGTCTGGGACAGACTCTGTATCTACTATGACCCTGACCAATAGAGAAAAAGATAGAATCCCCAAAAGGACATGTAACTTTCTCTAAACATTGGAAGAGCTGCTTTTAATATAACAAAACTGTGTGAAAGTTTTTGTACAGTGCAGCTGGATTTCCTGTCACTCTGGGCCTCAGAGCACAGTAGTATAGAGCAGAGTCTGATACAGCAGCAGAGGAGATGATCAGATCCACTCTCTTATTCGTTCTATCTTGCTCTTTTTAAGGTGTATGGACAATGCGTGGATGAGGTGGTTGAGCCTCAGTGACAGTTTCACTGGCTTCAAGAATCAGCAGCAGAAACTCAGGTCTTGATCCAGGTTTTTGTCGATACCAGTGGAGATTGTAAACTGATCCAGTATATGTGCAGGACAGTGAGATGTTGCTGCCTTCCATTGAAAATACATTGGTTTGATCTGGTTTAATGTTATTGTCAGCAGCCTCTGCTATAAAAACATTACAACAATATTGTGATATTTTAATCATAAATGACACATTTCACATGGAAAATTACGTCTTATAAATTAGAAAAAATAATATTTTGTGTGCAGTGTATATGACTTACCAACATCAGCAAGAGTGAAAAACACCATGAAGAGGAACAACATTGTTTTCCTGAGTGTTTAGTTCAAACCTCTAGCTTTAGAAATGAATGTCAGTGTTACTATTTGATGTACATCTCCACCTCTAGCTCCACCTACTTGTATTTATGTATATTCATGACAGATCTGCTGTTCTGAATACTGTTTATATAAAGCTTGTAGAAATATTTTTGTATTAATAAAACAATGTGGCCCTGAGAAGCAATGGATTCACTCATACTATTTACTCAATTTTTCTGTGATATTTTGACATTAAAAGTTACAACACTTGTTTTTGGGTCTCTCTCTCTGTCTCTCTCTCTCTCTCTCTCTCTCTCTCTCTCTCTTGCTCTCTCTCTCTCTCTCTCTCATTACAAAAATAAGAATATTTGAATGGTGAAACATACAGGAATTGTTATAATATGCTAAGTCCTTTCTTTAGTAGGTGGTTTTGGGATTGAACTGATTTTGGAATATGGAAGAAATATTTATTCAAATACCTAAAATGTCTTCATAGCCCCCATATATTTCTCTTTCAAATACCGCTGAATTTGTCATTTCCATGGATTTTTTTTCTCACAAGAAAACAGATGTTGATAGTAGCTTTAAAACTTAACAACTGTTGACCCCAAGTACTTGTACCTTCTTCACCTCTTCACCCTGTAATCTTACTGTTCCACTTCCCTCCCTGTCATTCACACACATGTACTCAGTCTTACTACCACTGACTTTCATTCCTCTTCTCTCCAGCGCAAACCTCCACCTTTCCAGGTTTACCTCCACCTGCTCCCTGCTCTCACTACAGATCACAATGTCATCTGCAAACATCATTGTCCAAGGAGACTCCTGTCTGACCTCCTCTGACAACTGGTCCATCACCATAGCAAACAGGAAGGGGCTCAGAGCCGATCCCTGATGCAGTCCCACTTTGAACTCCTCTGTCTGACCTACAGCACACCTCACCACTGTCCTGCTGCTCTCATACATGTCCTGCACCACTCTGACATACTTCTCTGCTACTCCTGACTTCCTCATACAGTACCACAGCTCTTCTCTTGGCACCCTGTCATACGCTTTCTCCAAGTCTACAAACACACAGTGCAAAGGAGAATCTTTTTCTCTGTTAGCTTTGCTATCACTCTGTCCTTCTTCTCTCTCAGCTCTTTTTCCTGCTTTCACCAAAGAGCCTGAGCTGCATCTACCAACATAATATAAAGAAAGCATTTCCACAGAATGAATGAATCATGTGTAGTACATTGTCTACAGTCTAGTTGGGTTTTCTGTCACTGTGTGCACCAGAGTAGTACAGTTTAGAGTCTGTCACTGCTGCAGAGGAGATGAACAGATCCACTTTTGTCAAACTTAATGAACAATCATGGATGATGTTGTATGGCTGGTGTTACATGTTCACTAGCTTCATTAATTAGCATCAGAGGCTTTGGTCATAATGCAGGTTTTTGTTAATAGGTTTGCTAGGATTTACTAGGTTTTTGTTTGCTATGAGACACATTGCATGATCACACCAACTATACCTTATAAATAATATAAACAGCTGCTTACTGTCCTAATAAATGATCATTAACTCAGAATTTATTTTTATTAACTGCTCTATCCTGGTCACATGTCCACAACTGTCTATATAAACCTACATTCATTCATTCATCTTCAGTAACTGCTTTATCCTGGTCAGGGTTGCAGTGGATCTGGAGCTTCTCCCAGCAACACTAGTCATGAAGCAGGAATACAAATTACAATGGACTACACTGGGTTGAGGGTTGTTTATTAATTTAATTACACAATGTATAGACCAGCAACATCTAGCATCTGAAACATGTATATTTGTGAGTTTACCATGAATATTGTGTAGTTGCTGTGTTAATCCCTCATCATTCTTTTTTCCTCAGCTATTTTCTCCAGCTGTAAATGTTATTACAAAAGTTGTTTGTTTCTGTGGTTTACCAAAAAGTTGATAAAGTGAGTCTCTTTGATCTTGTGGTTTTATAAACGTCATATATGCCATTTACAGTTTTTGTAAAGCCTTTCAGTAACTCTGTATTACAGTGCTACTACTTCAAGAGCACAATGATAGAGTGCAGAATCTGAGAGCTTTAGACCCTGATAGTAAGTTCAGTAGAGTCTCTGCTGGTTTCGAGCTCTGTCGATGATCATCAGGTGTGCTCTGGTCAGATCTTGACCTTGCGCCTTTATACAGTAAAAACTGTGGTGCGCTGTTAGGATATTGTTTGTACCAGTAAAGATCAATGTCATTGCTGCTTGACTCATATGAACATTTCAGAGTAACAGTCTCTGTTTCTTTCCTGACAATGTTGGCATCTTCATCTGCTGGTCCAATTTTATCAGCAAAACTGCCTGGTGTAAAAAAAAAAAAAAATACAAAAAAAGATATCAGTGAAATATTTTCTTAAACCAAATATTGACTTAAGATATCAAGAAATGACTGGATGAATAATAAAAACATGGTTATTAATTAATGCAACTCATTAAATATGATTGTAAGAATTAAAACTTTTGATTAACTAATGAAAATGAATTACCTGTAACTAGAGTGAGAATCAGTGGTATGTATCTCACTATGTACAGTAAGTTGTATAGTTGATCCATTTCTGAACACAGCTCTGTGAGGATTCTGTATAATAGTGCTGTATGTGCTGAACTTTACACGTCTCTAGAAGGACACACCCAGGAAGTGATGCTGTTGGAGCATAATTTTACACAGATCATCACTTCACAGTATCAGTGACAGTGAACTGAGTCACTAATACAACACAGAACTATTCCACTGTTGCTGATCAACGTTTTGTGTGATTTGTTTTGGATATTTTTGGATGTTTTATTTACCTTTTGCTCTCTTTTTGATCTTTTGTCTATTTCTGCACCTTAGTTTATTAGTTATTCCCCTGATAAATCCAGGATTTACTTACAGTAAATAAAGTAATTAAAGTTATTTAATTACACATTAAATTAGTGGTGTCTGCATCTACATCTGGAACCAATATTCCATTTAACTCCAAACTAGTTTCTATAGAAAACAAGCATAACATTTAAAACTAATCCACTTGACAGTCATGTTGTTTGCATGTATTTTCAGATTCCATCTAGAATAAACCAAATAAATCAAATGTAGCATTAATATTCTAACTTTAATGGTACAAGAATGTCCAGAACAGAGCGTTTACTGGGTTTCTGATCCACAGTGTCCACTGGGTCCATGCAATAATAACCAGTTACACAACAAACTAGCTGTATGAGGAGTTGTTAGTGAAGTGCAGTTTGGGCTTTATTCTACAAACAATACAACATTAGTTAACCTCTAATATTGTGTCCATTAAAATACAATGTTACTACATTTGATGGTTAAATGATGGTTAATGTGAAAGGATGATGATGAAGTGAATGTAAAAGTGTAAATATCTCCATCTTGTGAGAAAAGCATGGCTCTTAAGTTGGTAAAAGGAAAAGAAGAGTAAAGCTCAGTGTAATCACTGCTAGACTCGTATGAACATTTAGAATAACAGAGTCTGTATCTTTTCTGAAAATGTTGGCATCTTCATCAGTCAGCCCAATTTAATCTGCTAAACTGCCCATTATAAAGAAGAACATAAATAAACTATTTAGAAGAATAACAAGTAAACTCTGTGTCACAACTGTTTACTGTGAAAAGTAGCTTCCATCATCTCAGAGAATGTGAGCAGGTTGTGTGGTGCTCTAGTTCTAGACCCACAATAAGATAAGTGACTGCGCCATCTTGTGTTCACTGAAGAGAAAAACATAACACACTAATAAATAGTTTTATAATTTAGCAAATTAAAATTTCTCCTTCTCTCTCTCTCTCTCTCTCTCTCTCTCTCTTTCACACACACACACACACACACATTTTCATGAACACACCCCTATTACACCAATAAACTTATCACATGCAATTACAATTGTGTAGTATGAAAGGTTCAGTGACAACAGCCTATGCAGGATTATAAAGTAAATAAAAGATTTAAACATTGCTTGGTGAAATATGTTTATGGCTTGTTAAAGTTGGGCTGTCAAAATACATAATACTTAAAATTAGTAATTGTTCTTTATTATAACAATGACACAACACCACACTACAAGAAAACACTTTAAGCAGAAGGATTTTAACAGTGTGATAGCACAGTGACACAGCAGGTAGTGTTGCTGCATCACAGCTTCAGGATCCCCAGTTTGATGATGAGTTCAGGTTACTGTCAGTTTGTGTGCAGTTTTGCATCACCTCCAAAAAACATGACAGTAATAAATTTACTAATATATTCACTATGTGTAAATAAGTATGTGAAAGGGTTTGTGTATGGAGCTCTGCAAAGGACTGACATCCCATTCAGGGTGTTTCCTACCTCATGTGTGGGACAAACTCCACATCAACCATGACCCTGATCAGTAGAGAGAAAGAGAGAATCCCCCAAAGGACATGTAACTTTATCTAAAGCATTGGCAAAACTTCTTTCAATATAACAAAACTGTGTGAAAGTCTTTGTACAGTGCAGCTGGATTTCCTGTCACTGTGGGCTCCAGAGCACAGTAGTATAGAGCAGAGTCTGATACAGCAGCAGAGGAGATGATCAGACCCACTTGTATAGTTTTATCATCAACTTTAGCAGACATTCTTGGGTCAGTGTTGGAAATTAGATTTCCTTTTTGGTCAACAATAAGAAGGAACTCAGGTGTAGATTTTGGATATTGTCTGTACCAGTACAGGTAGTCTGATGTACGACTTGTTTTGTATTTGCAGGACAGAGTAACATCATCACCTTCATCTACAGCTTCAGGAGTGATATCTGGTTCTATTGAATCTGCCATGGAGTCACCTGTCATAGAGAAGAGAACATAATGTTTTTAAACTTTAAATAATCAACAGGAAATACTTAAGTCAGACCCACACTCTGCATTTTCACACTGCATCACCACACAGACTAATATTTAATATAATATAGTTAATATTTCTGTAATAACAAAAAGTCAATGTTAACTCACCTAGTGAAAGCCACAGATACATGAATATAACAGTGAACATGATGACTGGTCTTAGCTCAGTGAAAATAGTGGAGATCTTTCTGTAATCTAATATGTTAACACCATAAAGCTTCAAAATTGCTCCACCCCACAGCATCACATGACAGTGTCACCAATGTTGTTGTCAGATTGTTGATTCTTACTGAAACATCCTGGCTTTACATTCAGCCTCATATGGGAAACCTGTCCAGAGGACATTTAAGTAAACACATACTGAAAGCGGGAAATTAATGTATTTATGTTATTTTACATATGTTAGTGATATCTCTAAATTAGAGAAAGTTTGTGTAAACACCAGCAGCAGATAAATGTTAGAAACACTAAGTGGAAGAGAATATGATTTATTTAAGAATGAGGAAGAAATGAGTATTTTCCTTGGTAATTAAGGTTGAATTAATCCCTTATTTCTCAGCTCTAACAGTTAAATCTGAAAATAAAACTTTCCTGTATTCACAATAGCATCAGAAGAAGAGAAAGAAGAATAAAAGCACATTCACATATAAGTTTCTAGTTTTTAATGTTTCTGACACAGCAGGTGTCAAAGAAATGACATTAGATGATTATTTATTCTTATGACAGTTTAGTGTTAAGTGGACAGTTGTGTTGTTTAATCAGAATGATATCTCTGAAATTAGCTTAGGCACTAAGAGTAACCAGGGCAGGGGTTAGGATATTATATCAGCAGTATGTATGATAGAAGAACAAGTATACTCTATGTCTCAGAGAATGTGAGCAGGTTGTGTGGTGCTCTGGTTCTAGACCAACATTAAGATAAGTGACTGCGCCATCTTGTGTTCACTGAAGAGAAAAACCTTAACACCAAAAAAATTGTTTTTTAACTTACCAAATATGTGCAGAAATATAATTGAAAAAAAAATTGTTTCTCTCTCTCTCTCTCTTTCACACACACACACACACACACACACACACACACACACTGCCATTTGCTCACCCATTCACACCTAGGGGCAATTTAACAATATCAATCAATCTACTTAGACTAGCTATATTTAGATATTACTTCAAACTTGTTGCAAAATATACACTAATAATATTAAAAAATTAGATGATTTTTCAGTAAGTGGCAATATACAGTATCTCACAAAAGTGAGTACACCCTCACATTTTTGTAAATATATGGCAACCTGTAGCTCTGGTGAACTCCATGCCCAAGAGGGTTAAGGCAGTGCTGGTAAATAATGGTGGCCACACAAAATATTGACACTTTGGGCCCAATTTGGACATTTCCACTTACGGGTGTATTCACTTTTGTTGCCAACGGTTTAGACATTAATGGCTGTGTGTTGAGTTATTTTGAGGGGACAGCAAATTTACACTGTTATACAGGCTGTACACTCACTACTTTACATTGTAGCAGAGTGTCGTTTCTTCAGTGTTGTCACATGAAATGATATAATAAAATATTTACAAAACCGTGAGGGTGTACTTACTTTTGTGAGATACTGTATGTCCATGTGTCCATACAGCCATAAAACATCAGGCATGTGTGGCTTGGGGTGCAGTCAGAATTCTAATTCATCCCAAAGTGTTGAGTGGGTTTGAGTTCAGGGCTGTGTGCAGGTAACTCATTTTATTCCACACCAAACTTGTAATAAACATCTTCATTGAGCTGGAACATGTTTTGTAAGAATATAAAACATCCTATACAATTGTGCAGCAGTTTGGAGAATGCCCACATACTGGTGTGATGGTTAGGTGTCCACAAATATAGCCATATTGTACATATTCAGGACTTTGTTAGAATTAGTATTGTTGTAATAATGTTGTAATAATTGGTTGTGCATGTCAATAAAGAAACATATGTAAAAATATGTTAATATAAATACTGAACCCTTCTCAATATCTCAGTGCCTCAGGTTATGGACTCTCCTTTCATACATATGCATACTTGTACCCTTTTTAAAGGGCTACTGCAATATAAGCAGAACATTCATAAAGCTGCAACAAAATGTTCCCAGTTATATATTTGCTTGAAATCTAATTTGTGCAAAGCCAATATTAAGTTATAACTTGTACTCAATTCACAGACAGATTAAAGTGCACAGTAGAATTGCACATTTTATTAGGTAGAATGTGTGTGTGTGTGTTCAGTGATTGTTTGCAGTCCGAATGGCCCACGGAAGAAGCTGTTTGTAAGTCTGGTGGTGTGAGACTTTGTTGACCTGAAGTGCCTCCCAGATGGCAACAGGTCAAACAAGTGATGAGCAGGATGTGAGGAGTCTCCTGTGATGGCCTTGATTTTGCTGAGGCAGCGGGACCTGGACATGTCATCCAGGGAGGGCAGAGTTCAGCCGATGATTTTGTGAGCTGTTTTCACCCTCTGCACAGTTTGTCTGTCCTCATCTGTGCAGCCTGTGTACCACACACCCAGACAGTATGTCAGTGTGCTCTCCACAGAGGTCTATAAGTACTGAGCCCTCGGGTAGTGTGGCCGTGTGGTCTAAGGCCCTGGATTTAGGCTCCAGTCTCTTTGGAGGCAGGGGTTCAAATCCTGCTGCTAGCTGAGTCTTTTCAAGGCAGTGGTTGTGGGCTCTGGCACCACAAAGGCTTTACAGGGGTTGTGGCTCCTGTGCCTTCTGCAAATGTGCTTAAGAGTTGCCATTAGCTGGCTGTCTGGCTTCAAAAAAAAAATGAGCTCACACTGTACCGGAGCCCCCAGACCCAGGTGCTGAAATAGCTCCCAGGGTTTGGCAACTGGTGTCAACGCCGGCTGCTCAGTTTCACACCTTGCTTTTCAAACAGCAAGTCCAAACAACCACCCCTCTACGGAATTGTGGCGGTCTCTGTGGACATTTGGTCGTGGGTGCCACAACTGCGCCTGCCGAGGTGGCCGAGTGGTTAAGGCGATGGACTGCTAATCCATTGTGCTGTGCACGGCGTGGGTTCGAATCCCATCCTCGTCGCTTGTGTGCCCTTTAACCTCCTCTTTACCACAACTCTTGCAGCGCAATGCATCGGAGTGCTAGAGGGGATCAAGAAAAGCTAGCCCTGGGTCTAGGTGTTTATAGCAGGTGGGCTGTATTTCCATGTTGGTTGGACACAGATGCTGTAAGGCTGACGGGTCGCCACTGGAGATCCATGCAGATCAATGCAGTGCACAGTCCCGAAGTCAGCGGCCCAGATCGTGCGCCTTTATATATCTCATCAAAACCAGATGAAATATCTAATTGGTCTAGATTAACTGAGTGTGTTAAAGATATTAGAAATTGGATGGCGATAATTTCCTATTATTAAACTCTGACAAAACAGAGATATTACTTATTGGCCCAAAAACTAGTACACAGAAGCTCTCACAATTCAGCTTGCACCTAGAAGGATGCACTGTTACTACTAGCTCAACAGTGAAAGACCTGGGTGTAATATTAAACTTATCCTTTGAAAACCATATTTACAATATCACAAAAACAGCCTTCTTCCATCTTAGAAATATTGCCAAGCTTAGGAACATTTTATCTGTATCTGATGCAGAAAAGCTAGTTCATGCATTCATGACCTCCAGACTGGACTACTGTAATGCATTACTAGGTGGTTGTCCTGCATCTTCAATAAACAAGCTACAGTTAGTCCAGAATGCAGCCGCCAGAGTTCTTAACAGATCAAGAAAATATGATCATATAACCCCAATATTATCATCCCTGCACTGGCTACCTGTTAAGTTTAGAATTGACTATAAACTAGCTCTACTCTCATACAAGGCTCTAAATGGTTTAGCTCCCACCTATCTATCCAGTCTTCTAACACATTACAATCCACCACGCTCTTTAAGATCACAAAATTCTGGACTGCTAGTAGTTCCCAGAATATCAAAGTCCACAAAAGGAGGTAGAGCGTTTTCGTATTTAGCTCCAAAACTCTGGAATAGTCTTCCTGACTGTGTTCGGGCTCAGACACAGTCACCCAGTTTAAAAGTAGACTAAAGACTTATCTCTTTAGCCAGGCATACATCTAACACTTCCCATAACCTTGCGCCAGTACATCTGATTAAATGCACATTCAGCTAGTACTGCTAATATTATGAACAGCAGCTACGCTAATGCTGTTCCATTGTTTCCTTTCTTCTACCCATCCCGAGGCATACAGAGACTGTGCCGGCTCCAGTGGCATCCGGAGATGGACCAGCTCCAGCTGGGTTCTGCTTGTGAGGATTGGAATATTCAAGCAGTGCCATGGACAACAACCTCCTTATTGATTCACATAACACTATACACATGCTGTATCTGCATCACACAATTGTCACCCAAATGAGGATGGGTTCCCTTTTGAGTCTGGTTCCTCTCAAGGTTTCTTCCTCATACCATCTAAGGGAGTTTTCCTTGCCACAGTCGCCTCAGTCACCTCAGG
Organism: Hemibagrus wyckioides; assembly: GCF_019097595.1. Taxonomy (NCBI): domain Eukaryota; kingdom Metazoa; phylum Chordata; class Actinopteri; order Siluriformes; family Bagridae; genus Hemibagrus; species Hemibagrus wyckioides. The sequence continues at coordinate 20,880 of NC_080716.1, forward strand.
CTTGCTCACTTGGGATAACATCTAGGACTGTTTGTCTGTTTGTCTGTTCATATGTTTGTTGTTTTTGATGTGGTTTCTCATGTAAAGCTGCTTTGAGACAATGCTCTTTGTTACAAGCTCTATACAAATAAAATTGAATTGAATTGAATTTATTGCAACAGACTGGGATGCAAGTTCATATCAGCAAACCGTGTCAACAAGAGCCTAAGCCTTTCAAACCTTTCCTGGGTTTGGATCTTGAATCACGTCTGGTAATGGAAGCATCATTGATACAACCATTGCGACCGCCTGCCAGAGTGCCTCTCTTTCCCGACCTGGCAGGCCTCCCTTGACCACAGCCCCACAACCCTCCAAGTGCATGGGTAGCGTCGCCAAAAAAACATGGTTATTAATTAATGTAATTAATTAACTGATTAAATATGATTGTGATAGTTAAAACTATTGATAAACTGATGAAAATGAATTACCTGTAACTAGAGTGAGAATCAGTGGTATGTATCTCACTATGTACAGTAAGTTGTATAGTTGATCCATTTCTGAACACAGCTCTGTGAGGATTCTGTATAATAGTGCTGTATGTGCTGAACTTTACACGTCTCTAGAAGGCCACACCCAGGAAGTGATGCAGTTTTAGTGTTATTTTGTACAGATCACTTCACAGTGTCAGTGACAGAAATCTAGAGTCATTATGGCTGGTGTTGTATTTCAAGATTCATCATCTATACAATACTATAAGCCTTTATCTGTTTGTGTGGTTTTTAAATTATTTGTACATTTATAAATAATTATGATAATTTGCTGTGGAAAATCATAGGAAACTGGATCCAGATTTAAACAAAATCTCTCATAAGTAAATTTGCTGTGTCTATAACCAAAAGGTAATTAAATTCAGTTCAATTCAATTCAGTTCACTTCATTTTTATTTGTACAGCACTTTTAACAATGGACATTGTCTCAAAGCAGCTTTACAGAAATACAGAAATTCAGAATAGAAATTACAAAGTTGAAAATTAACTTTACCCCTAATGAGCAACTCTGAGGCAACAGCGGCAAGAAAAAACTCTGTGAGACGATATGAGGAAGACTCAAATGTGAACCCATCCTCATCTGGGTGATACCAGAGAGTGTGATTATGAATAAATTACCTTCTAATTGTATATTATCAAACATTAAAAGCAGCAGAGGAGATGATCAGATCCACTTGTTTAGTTTTATCATCAACTTTAGCAGACAGGCGTGGTGGCATAGGGATTTACCTCCACATGGAGTGATGAAAAAGGAACTCAGGTTTAGATTTTGGATGTTGTTTGTACCATTGTAGGCTGTTTACTGAACCACTGTCTTTGTTGCTGCAGGACAGAGTAACATCATCACCTTCATCTACAACTTTATGAGTGAAAAGTGGTTCTAATAAATCTGCCATGGAGTCACCTGTTATAGAGAAGAGAACATAATAATTTTTAGTTTTGAGCTATATAACTCATATTCTATTTTTCTTAACATCACACAGGCTAATTAATCATTAATTTATTATCTCCTTTCTGAAAAGATCAATGTTAACTTACCTAATGAAAGCCACAGACACATGAATATAACAGTGAACATGATGAATGGTGTTAGTACAATGACAATATTCTGAGGTCTTTCTGTACTCTATTATATTAATATTTCAGAGGTTCATGTCTCCACAAAGTGTGACATTCTCCATCCCGCTCCCAGTATTCCAGAGATAGGCTCCAGGTTGGAGCTTTAATTTTCAGAGGTAATTACAGTGGGATTTGAACCTCCTTGGACCTCTGGAGAAACAAGCTTCCAAGCGAGAACCAAGCCGGCAGTGCAAGTTTCCATTAGTTTTATCCCACCCACTCTCTTCCATGTAAAAACCGGGGCTCGTGCGGGATTTGAACCCGGGACCTCTCGCACCCAAAGCGAGAATCATACCCCTAGACCAACGAGCCAGGTCGTCCCTGTTCAGCTTGCTGTGTGCCAATGGAGGTTCACTGTACTCTGTAACTCTCTGTGACCTTCCAGTTCATATGGACTGGGGTCCGAGTAAAAGGAACTTCGGTTACACAAAGTCAAGTTAACAATAAAGCGAGGGCTCCTGTGGGATTCGAACCTTTTTGGAATGCAGACGCTAAGTGTGAACCAAGCAAGGAGCTCTTGCCATTGGGCCAAATATATCATTAATCTCGGTGGACATGAAGATCAAAATCAATTCTTGTAGAACAAGCTTACTTTAGTGTCAGGTGGAGGTTTCAGTATAGGTCAAGTTTACAGGATTGTAGCTTCTTTGCTGGAAACTGTACTGTTGCTCCAGTATAGCTTGGTGAATATTATGAGGCTTCAAGTAGTTTCTGTGACATTTGCAGTAAGTTTAAAAATGATTCCAGTTGGTAATAAAATTGAATTAGCTGGTTGCTAATGAAACTCAGGTGGCTGGTGGGGTATGGTTTGGTAACTGTTACAAGGTCTCATCTGTTCGATAGGGTGACACTAGGAAGCTGTAATGGAGTCCCATGTGGTTGCTATGGATTTTAAAAAATATTTTAGTATGATTTATGTCATTTACAGGGTTGTTACTGTAGTCTTAGATTTCTGTTCTTGGTGAACAGGAATGAAACCCGATGTGGTCTTTAGCTGTTGTAGCTCATCTACCTCAAGAATGGATTATGGAGCACTATTTCAGTAGAGCTTATTTATTTCCTGATTGTGTGATGGAAACTGTGTTTTTATTTTCCACAATTCTTATTCTTAGTTATACATACTTTCAGGTATCCTGTAATTCTCAAAAATATATTAAAGACCCTGCAAAGACACACATGATGAACACATTAAATCTCATGCTCAGTAAAACAAACAAACAAACAAGCAAACAAACAAACAAATAAATTAAAAAAAAAAAAAGTCAAATCAGCTGCTTGTCAAAAAAGTTTACAATATCTAAATTTTCCAGCATGTGATCTTTACACTGTCATTAAGTAAATAAACCATCAAACCTGCCACTATTGTTTATGAGAACTGCACTTAATACTGCAGAGGGAGTGAACATGTGGCTTCTTCAAACACACACCTAACTTTTCTATCTGTATTTGGATTCACTTAGAATGTTTTGTCTATTCACTTCAAATAAAGTATTCATATATGGTTATATACATACATTTCTATTGGATCAATAATCAGAATGCTGATGTTATGCATAGCTTCCAGTCTTTTCTTCTTATTGTGATTCTTTAACACTTTCATGTTTGAGGTCTCTGTAGATTTTTGGACAGTGAAGTTGACTTTCCTGTCACTGTGGGCTGCAAGGCGCAGTAGTACAGTGCAGAGTCTGATACTGAAGCAGGCGAGATCTCCAAATCCACACGCTTCAGACTCTTATGAACTTTAGCAGACAAATGAGGATGAGGAGTATCACCTGTCTGATTCCCTCCCGATTCCGTCAACAGAACGAGGAATTCTGGTGCTGCATTGGAATATTGTCGATACCACTGTAGATTGTTCATAGAAACAGTGTATTTATAATCACAGGAGAGTGTAACTTCTTGCTCCTCTTTACCATAGACAGCAGAAGATGTTGGAGTAATGCTGTCCTGTGTGCTCTCACCTGAAGAGGACATTTATTTCAGAATATTATCATTTTATATTATACAATATACATACAGTACATGCTTACAATCTAAAACACTCACACATGGAAACATTTCTTTACTAGTTATAAAACATTTAAACATAATATATGGGGATAAATAAAATATAAGCTTACCTATGAACATGGTAAAAAACAGAAACATACAGAAAACCATCATGTTTTAATTTCCTCTGTTCTTCTTTAAGTTTCCTTTTTATGTTATTGTAAATGTCAAGTTTCCTTCTACTCTGTCTTCAGTAAAGCATCTAAGCATTTCTTGTGTACAAAGCCTCAACTGTAGATTCCCTCTGTTTTAACCAATCAGAGTGAAGGATGTGCCACATTATGTAAAATACACACACATGTTCTAAAAGAATTTAATGAGCAAAAGATTCATATATTTATTTCCTGTATTTCCTATTTCTATGAACTTAAACCTTTTCTAATCTACAAAATATATTGTTGCAATTACAAACAATTCTTATTGTGAAATTAAATTCTTCATCAGATTTATAGTACACCCTTAAAGTCTAAACAAAACACCAAATTATAACAATATAAAACCCCTAACAAGGTGGTGTTTGAGAGCATGTGCACAAATACATAAGCATCTTGTATTAAGCTCAAGATTCTGCAGTAATTCAAGTGTTTCAGTCGGACTGCACTCCACACACCATGTATCTGTGCTGAAGCTTTGTTCAGGTTTAATGTTCATGGCTACTTTAACACTCCACATGGTTCTGTTGTGTCCAGGTCCAATCAGGTTCAGTTCTAGAGTATTTTCATGTCATGTACTGCCATCTGCAGGAGCTGAATTTAAATAGATATATACATTATTTACATCAAGAACCATCAATATATTTAAAACAAAAGTATTCCTCACCACGCTGGGAATAGTTCACAGTTTCAATTCACAGATTCATTTGGAATCATTACAGCATTTCAGCATATCAGAACACAAGAATAACCCGTCTTTTTCTTTTTTATCTGTATTTCTGACATTAACCTAGACAAAAACAAGTCCTCAGATTCAGCATCCTTAAAGAGACAAATTTGCTGGTGTGCTTGTGATTATTGTCCTTTAATATGACCCAGTTTCAGCACAACATAAGCTCATGGACAGATAGTCTTACATTTGTCTCAAGAATATTCTAATATAAAGTGGAGATCATCAATGTCCAAATGATTAATAGTTTTCTAGAGCCTGTGGCTGCAAAACAACCGAATCCTCACCCCTCCACCAACATGACACTTGGTATGAGGTGTTTGTTGTGATAAACTCTGTTTGACCTTCACCAAACATGAAACTATGAATAATGATTAACCATCAGTCCAAAAAAATATTGTTCCCAAATTTGTTAAGATGCTGCCATGTTTTTTTGTAGAGAAAGGGCTTCTTAAGTGCTTAAGTGAAGAGTAAGTGATGTTTCCACAGGTCAGGGTCGTAACACTTAAGACCTGGGAAATGCAACTGTGAATGGATTTTTGCTGATCCATTTAAAATTTGGCAGACATTGTACATCCATTTAACTGAAAATACAAATGTTAATACACAATTTCCATTTTCATTTCATTTTCACTCAATCTTGATGAATTTCATTATGATCAATAAAAGGAAAGCAAATTTGACTAACACTTTCCTTATTCATCCATTTTAACTTCTTGTAACTATACAATGGAATTATGGTCTGGAGTGCTCACATTTTGTTCTGGATCTTAGTTCACATTTGGTAAAGTAACATACATTTATACACACAGGTATAATAAACACATGAAAGAATAAATAAATGTATGAATGGAAATAAATTACAGGATATATAATTATAGGATATTGTTTGTACCAATAAAGCAGAATGTTATCTCTGCATCACTTATATGAACATTTCAGAGTAACAGTGTACTGAATAAACAAAAAGTAACCATGTGCCTTTATCATGAATTAACTTGAATGAATCACAGAACCAGATAGGATCTTGCGCATGCGCGGTCAATACGAAATGAACGAATCTCTCCCGAGTCATATTACGGATTCATTCAAAATGAACGAATCTTTCACGGAACCGAATCGGAGCCACGGAGGCCAGCTGTACGCCAACTGCATCCTGTTAAAACGTAAAAAACAAAAAAATCTCTGTAATTCACTTATGGTGTTCTAGATGGCTACTTAATTTACACCTTAACACGAAGCAGGATGTAAGCCTAAACATGTCCTGTTCTCCAAAAAAGATGATGTACTGTACATTTCCTCCTGCCGCCCCATCATAAGTGCTTCTTCTCATCGCAGTTTCATAATAACACATCTAACATTCTGTCACGTTCCTTACAGTAAAAACAGCTTGAGTAAAATAAAGGAAAGGTTTGTTTACCGGTTAAAAGGTTTGCATTACTCATTACGATATTTATCTTCATGATGCTACCAAGTTAATTATCCAGGCTTGCTAACAGTGTAGATAAACCAGTGTTTTTTTCACCCACACCCAGAAATAGAGGATTTTGATATTTTAAAAAAAGGGAGACGTAAAAATACAAAAATTTCTTTTTTAACGCCGAAAAGTTAATGAACCTGTGAGTTTGTAAACTAGTTAAGCTGAGAATAAACAGACAAATATTAGCATTAGTTAGCATTATCTCGCATTAGCATTAGCTTGGGGTAATTCACCGTACATGGTGACTGATTAAAGTCTCAAAAACCTCCTGTCCCAGTCCATCATCCGAAATCTATCTAAATATTATACGGAATAATTATTAAAACCTTCACCCGAGTTCAGCAAGCTTTACACTCTATATGACATTGTGTAAATGAAATGATTAGCGAGGTTCGCTAGCTAGATAACATACATCTGTAACCAAGTCCTTTGGGGCGCTAACTGGATAATCACTAGTCTAATCATGATTTAGTGTGAAACCAGTACTCAGGGTTGGGAAAAGTGATCTGTTTGATGGGGTAAATATTATAATGTGGAAATAAATTCTCGTTAGCTGAGCTCATCAGCTTGGTTCAGGAGTTTAGCATTAGCACCAGTAGGCAAGTTTGCTAGCAGGCTAACTAAATATTATATTTACATCAACTGACCCAAACAATTGTGTAATAATTACAACAAACAGACAAGCTCTCTCAGTAGATAACATTAATCTATAATTTATTATTTACACTAGCTAGCAAGCTGCCCAATCACAAGACTTAGCATGTTTAAGTTTTAAACAGTAGCCAGGGTTCTTAAAGGTGTCCTACTACTGGGGTAAATATTACATTGTATTGTATATTATGTTATATTATATTGTATATTTATTGTTTATTGTATATTTATTGTAAAATCAGTGTGACATTAAAGGATAAAGATCGTCCTACCGTGAGGGGCTGAGTGTTGTCAGAAGGAGCTCTTTCTCCCCGCAGGACGCGGTAACCATAGTAACCAGTGATTTCCGGATTGGACCTAAGCTACAGCCCAGCTACAGTTTAAAACCCGTCCATTTAAAAATGAAATAAAATAAAATAGCAGTCCCAAATGCATACTGTGATAACTAATACATTAACAAACAGAAAACCCAAAACAAATGGGTAAGTGCAAAGGGCACTATTTAGACACACACACACACACACACACACACTGACAGACCCGCAGCACAGGCGATCTCACCCAGTGTCCAACTCTTCAAGTCCTGCAGAAATCCGCGGAAGTTTTGATAATTTTATGATCATTCCTAAATATTATACAACATTACATTAGTAATATTGACTGTCAGATACTGAGTCAGGAAGTGGTTATGCCCAAGGCATTAGCGAACTAAGCGGCTGCTTAGGGCCCCGTAGCCACCAGGGGGCCCCCAAGAGTACATGAAATGACATCTATTTTTTTTTTTTAATATATGTCAATGGACAATGATTATTATACAAAATGACAATAATTAGTTATAATTAGTCATATTGGTGGCACAGAGGGGCCCCCGAAATAAAATGTTAGGATATTGTTTGTACAATTAAAGCCAAACACAATGACTGCTTGACTCATAAGAAAGTGTCTGTTTCCTTACTGACAATGTTATCATCTTCATCCTACGGACCGATTTTATCAGATTAACATCATCACCTTCATCTACAAGTGTGAGCAGAGTCCTAGCACCTGACCCACAATAAGATAACTCACTAAACCATCTTTTTGCTCTTCTTTTTCATTTTTAAGGTAATTGAAGGTAATTTATTTATTAATGACATTAATAAATAAACTTCTGAACTATAATTAATATAATATAATGTATATACTTAGTATTTTTTGCATTTCTTTGTATAGCCTTCCCATACAGAGTTCCATAGAGTTCCTGGACTAAATCGCTGTTTCACTTCAAATATTTTTCCATCTGATTTTATTCAGTAGGGTTAATTAAGTGTAGTGACCAAAGAACAAAACTGGAGCTATGATTGCACTGGTGTTAATTACAATCATACAGGTCTCACAAACAGAATATTGTCTATAGAGAAAAAGAGCTGCAGAGGAACAGGAACTTTTCCTCCAACAATTTTCTTCATCTATTGATCAAGAGGAGAATAAACTGTGCACCTGAGCCTTTCCTCATTAATGTTCAAGAACACGTCTGTTTAACAATTGTGTTCAACAATTTATTATTAAGCAACTTAATTAAAATACTTGTTCTTTTGGTTTGTAACTTGCAAACCAAAGGACTTAGCAATATCAGCAATAGTGAAGAAAACCAAGTGGGCATAATAACATTGTTATCCTGAGTGTTTAGTTAGTTTGTGTTTATCTTTTGAAATAAACATCATATCTATTCATATTCATGACAACTCTGCTTTACCTCACACAGCAACTCTTTCTCATCTACTAAACAATTAACAAATCTTAGTATGCTAAAACTACAGTAAAACCAAGCCCCAGATCCATAAGCTGCAGCTGCAACCTAATGAATGGTCATTCAATCAGAGTTTATTTTTAGTACCTACTTTATCCTGGTCACACTTCCACAACTGTCTATATACATTATATATACACACCTTCATTCATTCATTCATGCTTTGTCCTGGGCAGGTGAATCTGGAGCTTCTCCCAGCAACACTAGGGATGATGCAGGAATACACCCTGGATGATACAGCAGTCTAATGCAGGACAAAATGCACAGACACATTCACACACTCATTCAGACTTAGGGGAAATTTAGCTCCAGCTGCAAATGTTTTCACAAATGTTGTTTGTATCTGTGGTTAACTGATAAGTTGGTAAAGTGAGTCTCTTTCATCTTCTGTGGTTTTAGAAACTTAATATACCATGTTGATGTTTTTGTAAAGCCTTTCAGTGACTCTGTATCACTGTGCTACGTCTCTAAGAGCACAATGATAGAGTGCAGAATCTGAGAGCTTTAGACCTCTGATAGTAAGTTCAGTAGAGTCTCTGCTTGTTTTCGACTCTAGTCGATGATCATCAGGAGTGCTCCCATAACTTGCTCTTGACCTTGCGCCTTTATACAGTAAAAACTGTGGTGCGCTGTTAGGATATTGTTTGTACCAGTAAAGCCGAATGTATTCACTGCTTGCCTCATATGAACATTTCAGAATAACAGTCACTGCTTCTTTCCTGACAATGTTTGCATCTGTTGGCTCAATTTTATCTGCAAAGCTACCTGGTGTGACAAAAATATAAAGAAACATGTCAGTGAAGTATTTTTTGTAATTCCAATATTGACTTAAGGAATCAAGAAATTACTAGATTAATACAAACATGCTTATTAATTAATGCAATTATTTAACTGATTAAATATCATTGTAATAATTAATAACTGATTGAAAATTACCTGTAACTAGAGTGAGAATCAGTGGTATGTATCTCACTATGTACAGTAAGTTGTATAGTTGATCCATTTCTGAACACAGCTCTGTGAGGATTCTGTATAATAGTGCTGTATGTGCTGAACTTTACACGTCTCTAGAAGGACACACCCAGGAAGTGATGCAGTTGTAGTATAACTTTTTACAGATTATTACTTAACAATATCAGTGACAGTGAACTGAGTAACCAGTACAACACAGAACAAAAACACTGTTACTTCACAAACCATTGCATCAGACATGCTATTTTATCATTGTAAAATATTTATTCCTAAATAAAAGGATATAAAGGTTTGACAGCGGCACACGCAGCACCGCACGCGAGTGGTCTCCTTGTTTGTAGCAGTATCCATTGTTCAACTTAAACTGAATTGACTTTATTTTACTGTGAATACTGTGCACAAGAGCAGAAAACAAATGATGCACTAATAAATAAGGCAGTTATAGTCACTGCTAAAAAAACCCCAGAATTGTTCTGTAGTGGTTATACCATCTGTAGAGATATTGCTATGTGGAGAGCAGGTTTCCTGTGTCAAGCTTTAACACAAACGAATGAAAGTACACACATTGCAGTGTTAAATTACGCAGATATACTACATAACTAATAAGACTAATTAAATCTAATTAAAAACAATTTCTGAATCTACAAAAATCAATGTTAACTCACCAAGTGAAAGCCACAGACACATGAATATAACAGTGAACATGATGGATGAGCTTATAAATGAAAATAAAATTTCTGCAGTCTGATATATTAACATTATAAACATTCATGAAGCTCCACCCCCCAGCATCACATGACAGTGTCACTAATGTTACTGACAGATTGTTGATTCTTACTGAAGCTTTCTGGCTTTACATTCAGCACCACATGGATAAATTTTCCTGAGCACATGGTAAACAAACACAAACTGATAGCATGAAAAATACTTCAATAAAATAAATGAACTAATGAATGTGGAAGTGAGTGTGCATTGTGGGAAGTGGAGTCTGGTACAATGCAGGATGGGAAATGGAAATTTAGGTGTGTGTAGACCTAATGACCTGTTTATTAAATAGGATTACAAACAGTTGAGGAGTATTTTACTGTGGTGAGGAACAAACCAGCCTCTTTTCTTTCTCTAATCTATCATTTTTTATCAATATCATCTGTATTGTTGGATTTTTATATCATTATTTTTCATTTAAGCATGAAACTGTGTACAAATAAAGAGTGTAGTATTTATATTATCTCATGACAAACATCCCATTGCAAGTGAACATGTACATTTCATTTTTACAGAAATTGCATGTATAGCCCTACTACAAGTACAGTTTCCTTTCTGGATTCAAGCAAACTCCTTTCAAGGCTTGATGATGTGTTGAAAATGACACTAATTAGCTTGATTGTACAAGCAGAGATTATTAAAACATTCTGATTGGTTCTAGACTTTTTTATATATAAAAGTATTATCTATGTAAGGCTGAAGAATAGCTGTAGTCTTTATAATTGTGTAAAGTATTCATAATCATAATGTCAGCATCTCTGGGGGATGTAAGCAGAATCCTAGTACTTGTCCAACAATAAGATAACAGCCTCCACCATCTTGTGGTGAAAGGAAAGAGACTTTAACACACCAAGGTCTTTTCTGTTTGAACTTACTTATTTATTTATTTTTTACTCAATCATAAAACTATGCAGGAAGTGAACTGCATAGTTCACTATGAAAGCAGGAAATTAATGTATTTATGTAAAAATGATCAATTTAATCTAGTAAAAATCTAATCTAATAATTACATTGTCAGAATTTTAATTATATATGTTAGTGATGTCTCTAAATTAGAGAATTATTGTATAAACACCAGCAGGCAGATTAATGTTAGAAACACTAAGTGGAAGAGAATAAGGTTTAATTGAGAATAAGGAATATTTTTTTTACTTGATAATTAAGGTTTAATCTCACAATAGCATCAGAAGAAGAGAAAGAAGAGTAAAGGCAGATTTACAGATAAGTTTCCAGTTTTCAGTGTTTCTGACACAGAAGGTGCTTTTGCTTGTCAGAGAAATGACATTAGATGATTATTTATTCTTATGACAGTTTAGTGTTAAGTGGACAGTTGTGTTGTTTAATCAGAATGATATCTCTGAAATTATCTTAGGCACTAAGAGTAACCAGGGCAGGGGTTAGGATATTATATCAGCAGTATGTATGATAGAAGAACAAGTATACTCTATGTCACAAAGGTTTTACTGTGAAAAGTAGCTTCCATCATCTCAGAGAATGTGAGCAGGTTGTGTGGTAGTGTCTCTAGAACTTAACCCACAATAAGATAAGTGACTGCGCCATCTTGTGTTCACTGAAGAGAAAAACCTTAACTTGGACAAAATAAAAACCTGTAAACAGTTCATACAGCCATACATATATATTCATACTGTGGATTAGTAATTATATATTAGAACTTACATTTAAATTATATTTACAACACCAGGTTACGTTATTTAATGTAAAGCACAAAAAGAAATAATAATAGAAAACTAAAAAGAAACAGATGTTGAAAACAGTTGTAAATCTCAACAACTAAACTGAACTGGCCATTGAGAAATACTTTATGTTCACATGACATACTTCCTTTCCTATCAGGGGATTAAACACATACACACACACACACACACACATCTTATTATGGTTTGCTGATAATAAGATAATCCTTAGTTTTGAAGATGATCTCCTTCTGTTGAGGTTGAACTTGTTGAACATTGGGCTATAACTGATTAGTTTGACTATTATATATGTGAAGTTACGACACTTAGACAATAAAATGCCCTTCATCTGCAGTGTAATTACTCCAGACAGAACAGAGAGGATCATGAGTCCACTGGCATTGTGGAATTCTGCTATGAGGATTGACCTGAGCCTTGTCTTTAGTGCACTTGTTATCAGTCAATATGGAATTGTACCATGAGAGTAGAAATCTTTCTTTATTATAAAAATTACTCCATACTGCAAGAAAATACTTTTCTTGGGAAGGATTTTAGCAGGAGTTTAGGTTAGTGTCAGTTCCAAAAAAATATGACAGTAGGAAAATGTGCTAGGAGAAATTGCACTTCTGTGTGAATGAGTGTGTGAAAGGGTTTGTGGAGTGCAAAGGACTGACATCCCATTCAGGGTGTTTTCCCACCTCATGTCTGGGACAGACTCTGTATCTACTATGACCCTGACCAATAGAGAAAAAGATAGAATCCCCCAAAAGGGCATGTAACTTTCTCCAAAGCATTGGAAGAGCTGCTTTCAATATAACAAAACTGTGTGAAGGTTTTTGTACAGTGCAGCTGGATTTCCTGTCACTGTGGGCTCCAGAGCACAGTAGTATAGTGCAGAGTCTGATACAGCAGCAGAGGAGATGATCAGATCCACTTTCTTATTCGTTTTATCTTGCTCTTTTTTAAGTTTTATGGACAATCCTGGATGAGGTGGTTGAGCCTCAATGACAGTTTCAGTGCTTTCACTAATTAGCAGCAGAAACTCAGGTCTTGATCCAGGTTTTTGTCGATACCAGTGGAGACTGTTAACTGATCCAGTATATGTGCAGGACAGTGAGATGTTGCTGCCTTCCATTGAAAATACATTGGTTTGTTCTGGTTTAATGTTATTGTCAGCAGCCTCTGCTATAAAAACATTACAACAATACTGTGATATTTTAATCATAAATGACACATTTCACATGGAAAATTGTGTCTTCTTAATTAGAAAAAATAATATTTTGTGTGCAGTGTATATGACTTACCAACATCAGCAAGAGTGAAAAACACCACGAAGAGGAACAACATTGTTTTCCTGAGTGTTTAGTTCAAACCTCTAGCTTTAGAAATGAATGTCAGTGTTACTATTTGATGTACATCTCCACCTCTAGCTCCACCTACTTGTATTTATGTATATTCATGATAACTGTACTATGCTGTATACTGTTTATATAAATCTATAGAAATGTTTTTGTATTAATAAACAATGTGGTCCTAAGCCATGGATTCACTCGTACCATTTACTCATTTACTCCTGTGATATTTTGACATTGTTAGTTACATCACTTGTTTTTTGGTCTCTCTCTCTCTCTAATAAATAAAATAAGAATCTTTTAATGGATGGACATTCAGGAATTGTTATAATATGTAATAAAGTCCTTTCTTTAGTAGTTGGTGTTTGTGACTGCACTGTGTGACACTGGTTTTGTTGGTGTGTAAACTAAACCCATCACTGGGTCACACGGTTATCACAGTGTCTTTGGCATAGTGTTCCATTTGTAATTTTACAGATTGTTCTATTGCCTCATTGTTCTGTGAAATTCTATCTAAGACAGTTTTACTGGATTAAATCTACTTAGCAGTGGTATTTATTGGTTTTGTGTGTAGAAATCTGTTTTGTTTATTTACCTTCCTCTGTGTGTCATTTGTGCAGCAGAAGGTGGCTTATTGTTAGAACCATTAAAAGAATAAGGTTTATTTGAGAATACAGAAGAAATATTCATACAAAAGTACACTATATTGCCAAAAGTATTCACTCACCTGCCTTGACTCGCATATGAACTTAAGTGACATCCCATTCCTAATCCATAGGGTTCAATATGACGTCGGTCCACCCTTTGCAGCTATAACAGCTTCAACTCTTCTGGGAAGGCTGTCCACAAGGTTTAGGAGTGTGTTTATGGGAATTTTTGACCATTCTTCCAGAAGCGCATTTGTGAGGTCACACACTGATGTTGGACGAGAAGGCCTGGCTCTCAGTCTCCGCTCTAATTCATCCCAAAGGTGTTCTATCGGGTTGAGGTCAGGACTCTGTGCAGGCCAGTCAAGTTCATCCACACCAGACTCTGTCATCCATGTCTTTATGGACCTTGCTTTGTGCACTGGTGCACAGTCATGTTGGAAGAGGAAGGGGCCAGCTCCAAACTGTTCCCACAAAGTTGGGAGCATGGAATTGTCCAAAATGTCTTGGTATGCTGAAGCATTCAGAGTTCCTTTCACTGGGACTAAGGGCCCAAGCCCAGCTCCTGAAAAACAACCCCACACCATAATCCCCCCTCCACCAAACTTTACACTTGGCACAATACAGTCAGACAAGTACCGTTCTCCTGGCAACCGCCAAACCCAGACTCGTCCATCAGATTGCCAGATGGAGAAGCTCGATTCGTCACTCCAGAGAACGCGTCTCCACTGCTCTAGAGTCCAGTGGCGGCATGCTTTACACCACTGCATCCGACGCTTTGCATTGCACTTGGTGATGTATGGCTTGGATGCAGCTGCTCGGCCATGGAAACCCATTCCATGAAGCTCTCTACGCACTGTTCTTGAGCTAATCTGAAGGCCACATGAAGTTTGGAGGTCTGTAACGATTGACTCTGCAGAAAGTTGGCGACCTCTTCGCACTATGTGCCTCAGCATCCGCTGACCCCGCTCCGTCAGTTTACGTGGCCTACCACTTCGTAGCTGAGTTGCTGTCGTTCCCAAACACTTCCACGTTCTTATAATACAGCTGACAGTTGACTGTGGAATATTTAGGAGTGAGGAAATTTCACGACTGGATTTGTTGCACAGGTGGCATCCTATCACAGTTTCACACTGGAATTCACTGAGCTCCTGAGAGCGACCCATTCTTTCACAAATGTTTGTAAAAGCAGTCTGCATGCCTAGGTGCTTGATTTTATACACCTGTGGCCATGGAAGTGATTGGAACACCTGATTCTGATTATTTGGATGGGTGAGCGAATACTTTTGGCAATATAGTGTATGTCTTCATAACCCCCATATATTTCTCTTTAAATACTGCTGAATTTGTCATTTTCATGTTTGAAAGCAGCTATAAAACTCAACTCCACTGAATTGGCCATTAAGAAAGTCCTGTCCTACATCATGTCCTAACAGGGAAGTAAAGACACAAAATTACCTTAAATTTACTTAAATACTTGATTATTAATCACAAGATAATATTTGAAACCAAAATACATTTAAGAAATAATTCTTAGTTGTTGTTTTTTTATCTTTCCCACACTGAACACTGTGTAAAACAGTAGAAAAAAGCAGTTATTTATAAAGGATTTTTTCTCTGTAATACTTTAATACATTATGTGTTAGTTTTTGCCTCTTCAAGGCAGTGGTGGTGAACTTGCTGTTGTTCACTGCAACAAACTCAAAAGATTCAGTGCTGCCTTCCATGATATAGTGTTGGTATATTGTATATTGTAAAATTCTGCTGTGATGATTGAACCAAGCTTTTACTTTTTATTTCCAGGTTATCAAGGAATATGGAATAGTATCATCAGTGTATAAAGATTTACACCTGACTATCTGAGTAAAGTGTCTGGAAGAGGCTTGGAGGCAACATCCCAAAGTTGTATATATTTTCTGGTAAGGATCCTCAATGGTGGATAGATAGACCCTAATCATCTTTCTAGTGGTTTTCATTATCTTCCATAGAGTCTTCTGCTCTGACACGGAGTGCAGTTTAATATTAAACAGCTGAATAGTTTCACATGATGCTATCAATATTTCCCTGAATGTAATGATGAGGATGGGAGAGAGGGGTCTGCTCTCCTATCTCTACATGAAATTGAGACACTTCTGGGATTTTCTGGCTCAGATAAGATTCTATGTGATGCACCATAAAAACTGTCATCACTGTGATGCCAACAGTCATGTATTTTTTAACCTGTGGATTGTTGCTTTTACATGGCTTTAAGCCTCTTCTTCTTCTTTCTGCATGTAGACTCATCAGAGCATCTAAAGAAATCCCCAAGAAGATTGAATACCAAAATAAGGAAAAGCTACTTTTAAAAGTTATATTAATAATCCCTCTCTAAACCAAATATTATACCATTAATGAATGCAAAATATTTAACTAATCTTTACTTTTCAGGCACTGATGAACTGTCAGACAAAGACATCAGATAGTATTGCTGCCTCACAGTTCCATGGTCCCCAGTTCGAGATTGAGCTCAGGTTTCCCTCATTTCCAGTGTTGCCAAGAAAAGCTATAGATCTCTGAACAGGATAAAGTGGTTAATGAAGCTTAAAAAAACCATTAGCTATCTCCTAATAATCCAACATTTGTCAAACTATAATATGTTTATGAACCCTTTATAAATTGCAAGAGAGACAGAATTTGCCAAAAATAGCATGTAAATAGCAGCTCAACATCATCAGCAGAACTGCTTTCAATATAACAAAACTGTGTGAAAGTTTTTGTACAGTGCAGCTGGATTTCCTGTCACTGTGGGCTCCAGAGCACAGTAGTATAGAGCAGAGTCTGATACAGCAGCAGAGGAGATGATCAGATCCACTTGTTTATCTTTAACGTTAGCAGTCATTCTTGGGTCAGTGTTGGAAATTAGATTTCCTTTTTGGTCAACAATAAGAAGGAACTCAGGTTTAGATTTTGGATATTGTCTGTACCAGTGCAGGTAGAAGGCTGTAACACTTGTTTCATATTTGCAGGACAGAGTAACATCATCACCTACATCTACAGGTTTATGAGGGAGAAGTGGCTCTATTGAATCTGCCATGGAGTCACCTGTCATAGAGAAGAGAACATAATGCTTTTAACCTTTAAATAATCAACAGGAAATACTTAAGTCAGACCCACACTCTGCATTTTCACACTGCATCACCACACAGACTAATATTTAATATAATATAGTTAATATTTCTGCAATAACAAAAAGTCAATGTTAACTCACCTAGTGAAAGCCACAGATACATGAATATAACAGTGAACATGATGACTGGTCTTAGCTCAGTGAAAATAGTGGAGATCTTTCTGTAATCTAATATGTTAACACCATAAAGCTTCAAAATTGCTCCACCCCACAGCATCACATGACAGTGTCACCAATGTTGTTGTCAGATTGTTGATTCGTACTGAAACATCCTGGCTTTACATTCAGCCTCATATGGGAAACCTGTCCAGAGGACATTTAAGTAAACACATACTGAAAGCAGGAAACCAAGTTTTTGTTGTAAATCTGAAAAATAAAACTTTCCTGTACTCATGATAGCATCAGAAGAAAAGAAAGAAGAATAAATGCAGATTTACAGATAAGTTTCCAGTTTTCAGTGTTTCTGACACAGCAGGTGCTTTTGCTTGTCACAGAAATGACATTAGATGAGTATTTATTCTTATGACAGTTTAGTGTTAAGTGGACAGTTGTGTTGTTTAATCAGAATGATATCTCTGAAATTAGCTTAGGCACTAAGAGTAACCAGGACAGGGGTTAGGATATTATATCAGCAGTATGTATGATAGAAGAACAAGTATACTCTATGTCACAAAGGTTTTACTGTGAAAAGTAGCTTCCATCATCTCAGAGAATGTGAGCAGGTTGTGTGGTGCTTTAGTTCTAGACCCACAATAAGATAAGTGACTGCGCCATCTTGTGTTCACTGAAGAGAAAAACCTTAACACACTAATAAATAAAGCCCTGCAAAAAGGTCATACAGCCACACATATATTGGATTTTTAATTTTTATTAGACCTTATATTTAAATTGTATTTACAGTTTGGGGTGTCATCAATTTCTCTCTCAAATACTGCTGGGTTTGTCACTGTATCTTTGTTTTTTATATTTTCTTTACATTACTTAATACAAAGCAGAAAAAATTAATAATATGGAAACAGATGTTGAACACGGTTGTAAAACTCAACAACTAAACTAAATTGGCCACTGAAAAATGCTTTATATTCACATGATATACTTTCTGTCCTATCAGGGGATTAAACACACACAACTGCCTTTAGATAAATTTACTTAGATGCTTGATTATGAATCTCAACATATTTTAAACCAACATACTTTTATGAAATGATTCTTAGTCTTTTCTTCAAATGTTCTCACACTGAATACAAAAACAAACCAATGCAGTAATGAATGATCCAGTTCTAGTCAACTGTAGTGTTTATAAAATCTGATGACACTGATAATGCATGATGACAGGATAATGCTAGGTGAAGTGCAGGCCAGTTGGTGGGTGCATGTGTAAAAGTTTAGGATTTAAAATAAACAAACAAAAAAATCTAAATAAACACCATATAAAATAAATAACAAAACTTTACATCAGTAAATCATAATCAGATTCATTATTTTCTGTGATTTTGTGCACCTTAGTTTATTAGCGTTTTTTATACCATGAATGGTCTTAGCTGAATGGAAATATTCTTTCTGTACTATAATATGTTCATTTTATGAAGCTCCACCCACAGCATCACATGACAGTGTCACCAATGTTGCTGACAGATTGTTGATTCTTACAGATAAATCCAGGATTTACATTCAGCTTTAGTTAAAGGACCTATATATATTTTAAGCAAACCCAAAGCAGGAACTATTTGTAATATACAGATAATAGCAACAATATAATTAAACAAATGTAATTATTCTAATGATAATTATACAATTGTTAAACCATAATATAAAAATTAAACAAGTTTTAAATTAATTACACATTATATGTTTGCAATCAGGCAGCTTAGTGGTTAGCATGTTCACCTCACACTTCCACGCGTCCATCTCCATGTGTCCTGGGTTCGAGTCTTGCTCCTGCTCACTGTGTGTGTGTGTGTAGAGTTTGCATGTTGCTTGGTGGGTTTCCTGCGGGTGCTACAGTTTCCTCCCAAAGACATGCTTCTAGGCTGATTGGAGTTCTGTAGTGTGTAAATGAGTGTGTGTGTGCACCCTGCGATGAATTGGCACTCTGTCCAGGGTGTATCCTGCCTTGATGCCCGATGATGCCTGAGATAGGCACAGGCTCCCTTTGACCTGAGAATAGATCAGATAAGTGGTACAGAAATAAAATGTTAAAAAGTAATCAGTGGTGTCTGCATCTACATCTGGAATATTCCAATCCAAAATAGTTTCTAAAGTATCTAAACCAGTGGTGGGCCATCAGTGCCAGCAAGGCCTTCTCTGCTGGCCTAAACAGCAGTGATCTGAATCACTGATTTGCATTTTAATATATTTTTCCATGCGTGTGTATTAAATTATTCCCAGTAGTCTATTCTCTACATTTCCTAGCTTTGCTCTTGGTTGAGCTGCTTCCAGTAATGATAAGAATATTTATCTAATCATATTTCAGCCAGTGGCTGACATCATGTGTTGCCAGAGTGAAAGAAATCTGTCTTAAGGCCTTCAGAATGAATAGTGCAGGCGCCCGTAGCTTATTATAAGTGGCAATTAAAATTGTTACATTAACCAATCAGATTTCGAGTTGGCGTCATTGGCGCCATCTAGCAGGCATACGATTACGTCAGCAATTTCCCGTCCTTTGATTGGACAACTGGAGTAGTCAGAGGCAGAGAACCACACAAACTAAATAAAATTATTTTAACTCACAATGACTGACAGAGGAGAAGAAATCGATTTGGTGGCAGACATCCTTACACATGCATTTTCAAGGCAGACTGTAATAAAATTGACTATTCCTTGTGAGGTGTGAAATACTCTAGCCTAATTTCTATTTTACTTTGCTATTAAACGGTTGAGGACACCAGTGAAGACCGCAGGACGCGGTAACCATAGTAACCAGTGATTTCTGGATTGGACCTAAGATTTCCAGCCCAGCTACAGCTTAAAACCCGTCCATTTAAAAATAAAATAAAATAAAATAGCAGCCCCAAATGCATACTGTGATAACTAATACATTAACAAACAGAAAACCCAAAACAAATGGGTTTGTGCAAAGGGCACTATTTAGACACACACACACACACACACACACACTGACAGACCCGCAGCACAGGCGATCTCACCCAGTGTCCAGCTCTTCAAGTCCTGCAGAAATCCGCGGAAGTTTTGATAATTTTATGATCATTCCTAAATATCATTCAACATTACATTAGTAATATTGACCGTCAGATACTGAGTCAGGAAGTGGTCACGTGATGAACGAACGAACGAACCAGACCCGAAGACGGTACTGACTGCAGAGCCGAAGTCTATGAGGCTGTCACGTGACGAGCAAGTTTCCCCGCACCGAACCAGGTAGGATCTTGCGCATGCGCGGTCAATAAAAAATGAATCTCTCCCGAGTCATATTACGGATTCATTCAAAATGAACGAATCTTTCAAGGAACCGAATCGGAGCCACGGAGGCCAGCTGTACGCCAACTGCATCTTGTTAAAACGTAAAGAAAACAAAAAAAATCTCTGTAATTCACTTATGGTGTTCTAGATGGCTACTTAATTTACACCTTAACACGAAGCAGGATGTAAGCCTAAACATGTCCTGTTCTCCAAAAAAGATGATGTACTGTACATTTCCTCCCGCCGCCCCATCATAAGTGCTTCTTCTCATCACAGTTTCATAATAACACATCTAACATTCTGTCACGTTCCTTACAGTAAAAACAGCTTGAGTAAAATAAAGGAAAGGTTTGTTTACCGGTTAAAAGGTTTGCATTACTCATTACGATATTTATCTTAAACGTCAGAGAGACCCTGATGTTTCTAGTGTTTTTTTTGTTCTGCTGTAGGTACTTGTGCTCTGAGACTCTGGGACTCAGAGACTGAGGGAGATGTCTGTTGTTCTGTCTCTGCAGGAAATTGAATCGCTTTTGGGATTTTCTGGCCCAGAAAAGATCCTAGGTGATTTGCACCCCCATACCTGGAAGCTTTCAGTTTAGCCAAGAATGGCATTCAAGCCCAGATTGTCTCCCACTACCTGGACAACTGTGAACTTAACAACACCATGAAATTCGGGGGTATCAACAGTGATGCCATCCCTCTCAAGACACCTGATCTCTTCAACAATAGGGCACAGCACTGCATCAAGACCATAGGTTGAATTGCATTATCTGATTTGAAAACTGCTAGAAGGAAGTGTGACCGTAAACTTGATAGCAGGTCTGGTGGCAAGCTCTTCATGATGAAATATATAAATCCTAACTTGTGAATCCCAGTCTTCGATCCAAGAGGATTGACAGTTTCACAGTCATCACTATACAGCAGTAGCAGAACTGAAACCTCAAGAATAGTGGATACGTTTTACAAAACTCCCCATCAAAGACATCCTGAAGTGCATCACCCTCTCTCTGCTGCCATTCTATCATGGCCTTCAAAATACCAGGAATTTCAAGTAGCTTGACAAGAAGGCACTGTAGTGGAATACGCTGATAGGAATCAGGAACTGCAACTTGTCGGACAGTGCCAGTGGTGGAATCCCATTGCTGTACATAGGAAACCCCAGGCAAAAACTCCTCAACTGGCTGAATAAAGTTTCCTGATTTAGCAAAATACTGCATCTGTTTATAGTCTGTTTCCAGTTCTCTGAAAGGCTCAGCTGCAAGAGCATGAGCTCTTCTACTTTTGGGCTTTGATCAAGACCAAACTGACTAAATAACGACATAGTCTGCAATTGTAGTCTGCTCACAATATCGAAGATTAAACTAGAGGTCTGTTGTACCACAAAGTTTAAGTTAGAAAATGTCTGGGCAGATCTAGACTTCAGATTAGCTAAAAAAAAAAAGGGTCACCCATTCGATAATGTCCTCTTGCTGTAGTTCATCCCATTCATCCTCAACTTCCTGTCCTAACTCCTCTTCGGCATTAAGTTCATCATCAGGCTGGGCCAGCTGTTCGAGAGGCTCATCAAGAATCTGTTCAACTTGGTTTTCATGCTGCTCACTAGGTGTCTTCTCTAAGACCTGATGTAAGAAAAAGTTCTGCCACAACCATTTTCACTACATTGGAAATATGTTGATGAACTGTTTATATGGTGTACTGCTTGTAAATGTTTAAAGATACTCCTGACATCCCCAGGAATTTGCCTTTTACACCAAAAGCAAACATATGCCTTGGGAACGTTTAAAAAATGATCTGCTAAAATAATAGTGCAAAAAGTGGGGAAAATTAAGCCCTTTCCATCTGCAGTGACCGTAACTACTTACAAATTCTCTGAAGTATTTCATGAACTTTAGCCTTGGGCCAATTTTTGGGATTATGCAGTTGATGGTCCCCTCATCTAAAAGCAGAAAGCTTTCTTCATCTATTGCCTGATCTGAAAGACAAAACGACACAGAACACAAAGACATCTTGTCAACATTAAAATCATGGAAGCTAGTTATAATAATAATAATAATAATAGTTATAATAATATTGTCATAACTCGGGAGAAATGCGGGAGAATTTTGATCACGGAGTAAATGGGGAGAGGGTAACGTTAATAGCTATTGTCAGCTAGAGTCAGCTAAACTATCAAGCTATATAGCTCAGACCAGGCTGAAAGTTCGAGTGTAACGTTAACACGGTAACAGTAATAAATGTTACAAACACAATGATAATTTTTTCTGTCATATGTGACTTAAGTGGGAGAAAATGTGTATACAGACCTTGTATTTAGCGTTATTTTCGCTTAAATGCATGAGGGAGATGAACCGTCAGCGGTGTTGGAGCCCAAAAGAGAAGACACGAAGTTGACACAGCTGTTGAATACACCGCTGAACTTTGGGGGAGGGGCGGTCTTGTCTGTGATGTGTCAGCAGTCACTAGCTAACCCAACCCAAACCCAGCGGCTGGGTTACACAAAAAGTACCCAATTCTCTGTAAATAACCCAGAAAAATGACCCAACAGAGGCAACCCTGCATTTGGGTAGAAAAAATAACCCAGCATTTTTTAATGTATACAGTTAATCATGCTAAAGCTGGTGAATCTGATCAAATCTGTTGCTTCAGGTCTTAGCTAGCCACTGAGCTGAAATTTTCAAATTTTCAAGCATGCAGTTATAGCTTTTTTCATAACCTTATGTTAAATGTTAATTAAAAACAAAGTACCTGCTTCAGTAAATCCAAATACATTTTTTAAATCAGGGATGTCAAAAAACATAAGTTCACATTTATTAAATTACTAAACCTTTTAAACTATCAAAACTCTATCAACTTAACAAAAGAATATTAGATAGGAGACCTGTGACCTTACTTAGTAAATTGAGTTAAGTCAACTACTTGGGTTAAAAGTTGAGTTAACTCAAAAATGCTGTGCAGCAAGTTGCCTTAAAATTTTAAGTTGAGTCAACGTTGTATTTTTTACAGTGCAGTTGCTTTGGGAGTATAATGGTATAATGTGACCAAACTCTACTTAGCTACTTCCCATAAATTTTCCACTATAAAATCAAACATTTAAAACCAAGATTTTTTACCACAACTCTGCTCAAAACACATATCGGCTGTGATTACCTCCGACCAGATCTCAGGGTGCTGATATAACAGCATTCCCTTTTGTTTTTATATTGTTTAATATCTCTCATAGTTAAAATATTTTAGACAATAAAAGCACATACTGCACTCATAAAATAAAGGACAATAAAATTCTTTACAAAGTGGTCAAAAGCAGAGCTTGCAAACACTGAACATTGTCTGTAAGTTTAGTACAGCTTTCCTAATTCAGTTCTCTTTAAAATTGCCTTCTAATAAAACTATTCTAAGACCAATTTAACATTAGGTAAACTTGACATTGTTCAAAACATCCTTATAGATATTTTTCTTTTTCAACAATTGGAAATCACTGAACTATCAATGTAGTACTGAAAAAATTCCTTTAGAGTTCTCTTAAAGACAGCTCTATTTATTCTAGCTCAACTCAGGAATGGTTTACCATGGGGGAAAAAATCACATCATAGCAATGATTTTACTATTACTGCATCAGGCGATTTTTTAGTGATTGGATTTTAGGTTTGAGTGACTTGTGGCCAAGAGACAAAATCACTCTCTGTATGAAATCAAATGTGCTCTTCAGAGCTGCAGGATACTCTAAGTTTAGATCATAAATCAGTCCAAAGAGCAGACACATTGCTTGTGGAAGATTTTCCACATCATCCACAACCATGGTACCTTCCAAAATGATAGCTGTTGTTTTGGCATCAAGATGCAGGGAGTAGGGTAGTGTTGCAGTTGCAGAGTGCTCGGGAATCACCAGTCAAAATTCCAATTGCAATTTCGGACATTTCTTCATTGTCATCACAGTCCTAAAAACAGGGCATATAGCAAAAATAAGGTCAAAGTAAGACACAAAACATCTTTTAAGAGCATATACTCACAGTAAAATGTGAAACAAAATTAATAACACTACAGTATGTCTAAATGTACAGGCCTTTTCAATCAGGACACAGCAGTGGATGCAGGAACGAATACAGACATTCAAACCACTGCATGAAAAGACAATAAATCAAACGGAAGGCCAGCTATATAAATTAAAACCTATTCTAAAACTCACAATTTGATATTTGAAAAGTTATCAAAATACATAATTATGGAGGAGAATTGACTGAATTTTTAAAAAAAATTTCTTTCTTTCAATCTAATCTCCTTTCTGTATTTTATATTCATTTTACTGTACTTTCTTACCTCTTTTACTGACTTCATCTCTGTTGCATCTGTCCTTTATTCTTCCTACCTGTCTAAATTTCCAACCTCCTGTTTATTGTCCTTCTTACTATTGTTTTCTTTCTTTTCTTTATGTATTATAAAATGTCTTCTTACTGTCTTTTTTTCTTAATTTATCTTTACTTTCTTTTCTCTACCCCAGGTGTAAGCAAGTTCGGTCCTAGAGAGCAGTCCTGCAGATTTCAGCTCCAACCCTGAAAAAAAGATTTGCTTGCCTGTAGCCTTAGTAATCCTGAAAACCTTGATTAGCTTGTTCAGATGTGTTTGATTAGGGTTGGAGCTGAACTCTGCAGGATTGCGGCTCTCTAGGACCTACCCCTGCTCTACCCCTTCTGTGTTTCAGTTTCCGTACTGTTTAGATCTCAAAACTGTTTAAAGAGCAGTTTGCCTGTCGAAACTACTTACAAAACAGGTCTTGTAAAAATCGGTGGGGTCCTCTCCAAGAAGGAATGGTAATCCATAGAGAACGGCTGTTCGTCTCACGTTGATGTTGGATTTCTGCAAAGTTATGAAAATTATTATTTAATAGCGCTCATGGCACTAACACAACACAAAGCAAAGAACAACAGCAAAAGCAAGAGTTGTTTTAATATAAAAAAAAATTGTGATGTGTGTGAGGAGCTTACATCATTTTTAATCTGGTGCAAAATCTTCTTAAGTTTGGATAAAATTCTGTCAACATTCACTTGCCCTCTGGTTTTTCCAAACCTGTATAAATGTCTTTGTCCAGCCGAACGCAAAGGAAGATGTTTGTAAGAATGTCAGTAACCAAACAGATCTCATCCCCCATTTACTACCATAATAGGAAAAATAAATACTATGGAAGTAAATGGGGGATGAGATCTGTTTGGTTACTGAAATTCTTACAAATACGTTCTTTTGTGTTCAGCAGAACTAAAACATTTATACAGGTTTGAAACTATCTGAGTAAATGACAGTTTTAATTTTGGGTGAACTATTTCTTTAATGATCCATTAAACCAAGAATATTTATTCACCTGACTCTGTGTGAAAAGGGCTGGCCACCTTTCCACTGTATTCTTCACTGCAGGTTCCTTCTCTATCAGTTCCTTTCTACACAAGGCAAATGTAGAATGCATGTTCTGGGCTAGTGCAGAATTAACATGACGTTTCTTCATGTCTTCCACCATCTCCTTCCTTTTAGACTCCATGCTGGCTTCATCTTCACCATCAGAGAAGTTCGGTAGAAAGTTGATTTCAAACCTCTTGGGACTTGTGATGTTTCTCTGAGGCTGCTGTCCCCTTCTTTTCCAACCATTTATGGATATCTCCAAACATCCAGCTTGATGCAGTTTTGAGTGGTAGTTACCCATTTTCCATCTGAGGCTATCATACCACCTATTCCGCCCCTTAGATGAGCTCTCCTGACACTTGTAGATATGTTTTATCTCGCATGTATTGTAGATTTCCCTGATGTAATCTGTATTCAACGTCAACAGGAAAAGTAGGGATCTCAAAATATTCTGGCCATGCAGTCCATAGACTATGAGATGAATGATCATCAGAAGCCACAGACAGGACTTCAGTGTCAGCTGTGTTAGGGGTTGTTGTCATCACAGTTCCATGTGGGCTTATCTGGCAAGTCAGCAATGTAGGTAAGATTCACAAGGGAATTGCTGAATTCTGGATCTTCATACTGAAGCTTTTCTTCAAGTTGCTCCATCAGGGAGTCAACTGTCTGTGGTTTCGCAGGAAGTATGATTTTTCTGATGTCATTTTCACAAACTATAACTCAGAGTACAGTCCTTGTCTCCATATTTATTCTCTCTACAAAGGTTAAAGAATTGGGTTGGTTTTCTTAAATTAAAGTAATAGCTTCAACCGAAAAACAGTTGTCCAATTGCATAATTCTAAACCCATCCTTTGAAAAAAATGATTTGAAAAGTTTCACTCATCCTTGTTTAAATGTACTTTAAAAAGTACACAAAATAATTAATAATTTAATGTGACATCTGCCATACAGTCCAAGCATTTAAGGCAAATAAATTGGTTTGCTGAGAAATCAACTTCAATATATAATCCATTTCACTGGATCAACCCTTCACATAGAATAGCATTTAACTGCTGCTCTCTCAGGAGTGCATGCAGGATATGACCATTTAAAGAAAATGAATTACATTTCAGTTTGTTTCTTAATAAACCCATTGATACTATTCAAACACTTGAAGTTGAATGAAATTATATGATGCTTTTGTGTCCTCCTGAAGTTTGAGAAGCAATGCTTGCTATCTTCTTACATAGTAGTCAGACATCAGCAATCAGAAATCATTTAAAAAATAAGCCTTTTTGTCTTCCAAGTAAGAATGAGAGTAAATAATTTTTCAATAATTTCAAGTCTCTTTAAGCCTGAATTATCATTCATTCAGCATATGATATAATGTTGGAGTGTAACACAGGTCCTTCCCCGAAGTTTATAAGAGTTCTGAGAGTTTGGTGATTGTCAGTGATAGCACATGACAGCAAAGTTCAAAAGAACGCAGGTGCTGAATGTACCAACATGTCAGATCTTTACACACAAACAGAACAGCACTGTTGATGACAAGAATTTTGAAAAAACTGTCTGAAATCAGACAGGCCTGGAAAAGTACCAACAGATACAACCATATCTGGATTATACTTGATTCCATCATTGCTCACAGATGATGCTGTGAGGACAGGATATCAAGGGCCACCATGAGGGGCAGAAGTCTAATAAATGCCCAATTCTCATGGGCATTACCCCCAGTGGTACCTTATGAGGCAAATGTGCCTGGGATGATCTGAGGCTGATAAACTTTGTCTGAGAATTTGTAAGGTAACTGCTTGATAGCTTGAGTCAGGGATTCAAGAGATATTAATTTCCTTGATACCAAATCATTAATGCACAAGGACATTTCAATAGGGATGACACCCTCCATAAGGTTGTGCATTATGTCAGGTGGAAAACCACCAACTGTGTGAAAATGTTCCAACCTTTCACTTAACACACAGCCACCTTTCACACCATGTTCCCGACCAGACCTCCTTCTCCTGGATTTCACTCCTCTTTGCAAAGCAGAACCGACATGGGTGCTCAACACTGAAACTCTCCTGTAGTCCTGCAAAAGAATGTGCACCCAGATTATCAGATGAAACAAAAAGCAAACTTCCTTTCAAACAGTCTCCTAACTGTTCAATATATACACCATGCTTTTCAAGAGTTTCAAGGTCCCTAACAAGTGGGTGCAAGATGTCTTTGTAACCATGATGTTAAATTGCACTAGCTCTGCATAAAAATGCTAGCTGAATTGTCTGAAGTGATGAAAGATCTTTTGAGGAAAGGTTGGCTAGAACCCAATAGAGAGCAAATATTTTATGTTTCTTTTGAGAAGTGCCAAGGGGATTGGCAAGCTCAAATTCATCAAAATAAAGACCTAGGACAATCCTGAAGGTCTCAGTGTTGAAAAAGTCATTTTCTTGATACTGAGAGAATCCATGGCCACTTCCAGAACAGCGGAGACTCCCGGCACATGTGGCAGGGCATCCAGGCGATCACCAACTACAGAACATCACCACCTGCCTGTGACAGTGACGACTCCCTTCCAGATGCACTGAACGACTTCTACGCTCGGTTTGAGGCACAGAACAACACAACAGCGAGGAAGACCATCCCTCCTCCAAACGTCCAGGTGCTCTGTCTCACCACAGCTGATGTGAAGAGAACTCTATGCAGAGTTAACCCACGGAAGTCTGCTGGACCAGACAACATTCCTGGCAGAGTGCTGAGGGAGTGTGAGGAGCAGCTGGCATATGTCTTCACTGACATCTTCAACATCTTGCTGAGCAGCTCCATCATCCCAATGTGCCTCAAGACAATGACCATCGTCCCTGTGCCTAAGAAGTCTACGGTTTCCTGCCTCAATGACTATCAACCCGTCGCACTCACACCAATTGTGATGAAATGCTTCGAGAGGCTCGTCCTGAGGCACATCACAGTGGAAGTCACAGCTTCCACCCTCACTAATCCACGGATGACACCATCACCACAACCCTCCATCTTGCCCTCACACACCTGGACTGTAAAGACTCCTACGTTCGAATGCTGTTCATAGATTTCAGTTCAGCATTCAACACAATCATCCCTCAGTGGCTGATTGAGAAGCTGAGCCTGCTGGGCCTGAACACTTCTCTCTGCAACTGGATCCTGGATTTCCTGACTGGGAGACCTCAGTCTGTCAGGATCAGGAACAGAATCTCCAGCACCACCACACTGAGCACTGGAGCTCCTCAGGGCTGTGTGCTCAGTCCACTGCTGTTCACTCTGCTGACTCACGACTGTGCAGCAATGCACAGATCCAACCACACTGTCAAGTTCGCCGATGACACAACTGTGGTGGGTCTCATCAGTAAGAGCAATGAGTCAGCTTACAGAGAGGAGGTGCAACATCTAACAGCCTGGTGCAGAGCCAATAACCTCTCCCTGAACGTTGACAAGACTAAAGAGATGGTGGTTGACTTCAGGAGAGCACAGAGTGACCATTCTTCGCTGTTCATCGATGGATCCTCGGTGGAGATCGTCAAGAGCACCAAATTCCTTGGTGTTCATCTGGCAGAGAACTTCACCTGGTCACTCAACACCAGCTCCATCACCAAGAAAGCCCAGCAGCGCCTCTACTTCCTGAGGAGGCTGAGGAAAGCCCATCTCCCTCCCCTCATCCTGACTGTGTTCTACAGAGGGACCATCGAGAGCGTCCTGAGCAGCTGCATCACTGCCTGGTTTGGGAACTGCACCGTCTCGGATCGCAAGACCCTTCAGCGGATAGTAAGGACAGCTGAGAAGATCATCGGAATCTCTCTCCCCTCTATCACGGACATTTACACCACACGCTGCATCTGCAAAGCTAACTGCATTGTGGATGACCCCACACACCCCTCACACACACTCTTCACCCTCCTGCCATCTGGAAAGAGGTACCGGAGCATTCGGGCCCTCACAACCAGACTGTTGAACAGTTTCTTTCCTCAAGCGATCAGCCTCCTCAACACCCAGGACTGAACTGTAGAACAACTCTCTCTCACACACACACATAAACACACACACACACTCAAGACTGAACTGTACAAAACTCTCTGTCTCTCTCACACACATACACACACACACACTCTCTCTCTCTCTCACCTGGATGGATACACTCACACACACACACACACACACACATAATTTAAATTGTTCATTACTTGTGGCACTACCATTACCTGTCATACGCTGCTATAGTTATACTTATGTTTATTTCTATTTGCACTACCTCAACTGCTGCTGTTGAATTTATTTTGCACA
Source organism: Hemibagrus wyckioides (assembly GCF_019097595.1). Taxonomy (NCBI): domain Eukaryota; kingdom Metazoa; phylum Chordata; class Actinopteri; order Siluriformes; family Bagridae; genus Hemibagrus; species Hemibagrus wyckioides. The sequence continues at coordinate 51,062 of NC_080716.1, forward strand.
ATATTTTTTACATCATTTCTTTTTATCTTATTTTATTTCACTTATATTCCATTACACATGTTCTTTTCTTTCTTTTCGGCACTAAGTGTCCTGTGTTTTTGTGTTGCCTTTTGTTTGTATTTATTATTTTTGCACTGTCTTGTCTTCGATCTGTTTGCACCTAGCTGCACACTGTGCACTTTATGTGGCTAAGACAAACTTCTGTCCTAGCTCTGTGTTTTTTTTGTGTTTGATCTTTATGTTGTATGTTTCTGTAGCACCAGGTCCTGGTGAAACGTTATTTCATTTCACTATGTACTATAACTACAGCTATATGTGGTTGAAATGACAATAAAGCTTCTTGAATCTTGAATCTTGAGTGCCATCTCTGTAAGTCTTAAATTCATTAACTAATCGATCATTGCAAAGAACCCTATATAGAATGTCAGCCCAGTTTAGCATTTTCTGCAACATTTGCAGAACTGGCACATAAGAGACTGACTCTGAATCAAGCTTGTATTCAACTGGCATGGCAATCAGAAATTCACTCTGAAAATATGATGCTCCTCTGCTTATTGTGGAAAGAGGCTCACCATCTTTGGTCATTGTCAAGATGAAAGAAGTAAAATTTGATTTATATGTTGAATTATTTCCTGTGCAGCCAAATCAGAAACATGCAAAATCACCTGCATTTTGAGAGAGTGAGGCTATAATTTGAGAAAGAGTGAGGCTCCAACTGAGGACGCAATTCATCAAAGTTTTCAATCTCTATATCATTTATCTCCAAAAGTTCATCTACAGGATCAGCGCTCAAGGGCTATTCTTGTTGCACATTATCTACACTGTGTGTAGCAACATACAAGAGAACGTCAGATTTTAACTGCCTCTGATCAAATGCTCCATGCTCTCTACATTTATGGGAATTAAATGTAGAGTAGATATTGCTCTCAAAATTGCAATTGTTGTAGGGAAACTGCACAGTTCTATGATTTTTGAGATGCTGCCGCAAATGAGAAAAAAAATAGACTCTGTGCAGGGCGCCTCAAAACTGCAAAGTGGGCAGTGAAATATCAAAGGGATGTTATCACATGGACTGGATAGGCTACCATGTGCCTGATGTGAATGATGTTTTGTTAAGTGTACACTTATTGCATTAAATGATTTGAATGAGCACAGACAATCTGTGTAGAGACATGGAATTGGAGTACTTCTAGTCTAGCTTCCATGTTTTATTCTGTAGTGTTTCAACAGCTGAGCCCACTTTTCACACGAAAACAAGCAAAACCTACACTTCCACTGCATGAATTTAAGTCCCCAAAATAAGCACACACTAAATAAAAAACACAAAATATGGTACATGCTTGTTAATTAAGCTATCTTAATTCAGGCATCATGTTGTTCATTTCCATGTGAACCACACGTGCGGATCAAACGTTCTAGAAAGAATGTTCATAAAGGCCGCACAGGTTTTTACATATCATTAATGATAAACCATGAACTTACAACCGATTAAAATAGCTTAGAAATGTAATAAAACAAGTGTTCAGTAAAAGTCGATTTTTGCAACGTAGCACTGGTCGCATTTGACATAAAACTACTTCAGTGTGCCTTTTTATGTCTTTTCCTCTTTCCACACAACTAGCAAATAAAATTGTATTTAAGTTGTAAGAGACACTGATGTTTATAAACAGATCATTGTGAGCATACCTAGTCATTCTACTACATCCCTAAAACGTGCTGTTCTTTGAGTTCTTCTTCGTCAATGTCTTCTCCAAACACCTGTGTTCTGTCACATTGCGCATGCATGAGACAAAAGCGTGTTTAAGAAATTAGAAGAGTAATTCTAATTGTGATAGTAATAATAATTGTAATAGTAATTGTTTCGTCCTATGCTGAAACTTAACCAAAGGCCAGTAAATATATCAAGCTCTGTTCATACAAATATGGTGGATTGTGATGTAGCAGCAGCTGATTGGCAATAAGCTTAAATCTTACTGGTTTCCAGGTTATTTTATAGCGCAAAGGGGAAAAAGACCCAGAACCTATAAATAAATAAATAAATACTCTTAAGTACTCTTAAGTTTAGTTCACACTACACAGTCTAATCAATTTAAATCAACAAATTTTCTAAAGTCAGTTAAATTTACAAGTTTTTCTTGAGTAGATTCAACAATTACTTTTTACAGTGCATGTGTTTGACTGGTCTATACCACAAAAAGAAAATACTGTATATTACTGTTAAATTCTATGGTAACCTGCTTAAGATTTTACAAGTATGTTACTGTATCGTACTGTTTGGAAAAACAGTATGTTGCTGTTAGAATTTGGATGTAATTTTACAGTCTGTCACTGCTCGAAGTCCATGTTCATAGCTTGATATTGGCTAATATGGCCCACAAAAATGAATTTTGTTATAAATCATGATCATTTCTGAAAGTAATTGGATGAAAACATTCAGGGGGAAAAACACTATCTTATCTCTATTATCCCAATAGGTGGCAAAATAAGTCAACAAACATGATTTAATATACAGTATTATATATATAATCATGATATACTGTGTAATCCCAGTTAAGTTCATTTCAGGTCCAGGTTGTAACAGTACAAAATGTGAAAAAAATATATAAGCACTTAAAAATGTATATTTCTTTGCAGTATGTCTTTCAATAGATTATGCAGTATGTTGGCGATATATCCATGTGTACAATCAGAATATAGTATGTAGATGCTGATAAATGAACGGATTCAAGAGGAAATGTGTTTTTTGGTCACTAATCTGGTTTTATTTCTGGCCCACTTGTTCATTTCTTTGGCATGTCCCATGTTATCTTTTCTTGGTGAAACTAGTTTCTCTGTTGTCCTGGTTTCATGGTTGTTAAATTTTTTTAGCTACTTATTTGGGTAAACAGGTTCATTACATAATTATAGATACTTTAATGTAATGAACGTGAACAGAGTCAGAAACTTTAATTTAATGAAATACTTTGCAATTGTAGATTTAAATCAATCATGAGTAACCGAAAGGAAACAGTTACATGGAGGAAACCTTTGAGATGACATGAGGAAGAAACTTTATGACTTTAACTTATTAGAGAATACAGGTTGTAGCTACTGTGGAATAAAAATTCTACTGTACTCACTACTAAAATCTGACTCCAGCTCCACACTGACCCGACAGCTCAGTCTAAGTGAGACTCATAGTTAGTAAGGCCTCAAAACTAAATAAGCCAATCAAGCAGACTAGATGAATGCAGATAAGAGATTTTATTTTGTAATCAGCGCTGACACAAGAATTGAGATGCTCACGCATGAACGTCCCAACAACCTCTCTTCGGGGAACTCCAACTACAGCCTTTATATACATTTCCCTTATCTTCCCAATGCAACACGTCACTGGTTCTTTGCCTAGACAATCCCACCCATCTTTCTTTTGTAGACCTTTTAGACTCTTTTTTACACCATTATCTTTGAATTTACAACTTTTCAAATACCATTATAATTAAAACTTCCCTACATCATTATATTAAAAATTGGGTGTTTCCGCCCCCACCAGTGGGATTGTCTTCGGCCTCACTCTTGCCAACACCTCATTCTTCTTCAGGAGACAGCATGGGTAAGTTCTCAGTCCTTCAGGGGCCAACACCCTTTCTTTTATTACACTCTACACTTCACGGCTTTTCTGATTTATCCACTGTCTTCTACGTATGTACTCTAGATATTTCGCCTGGTACCACCATTGCCATCCAGCACGCGCTGCGTTTACTTCATGATGAGATCACTGCCGCTCCAGGTACCAGTGGAGCGAAGATTGACCATAATAATCTAGGGTGCATCTCTGCTATTGATTGGTCCAAGTTTGGAAAGCCTGGTACCGCAGAGAAGGCCTGCCAGACTGACATCATTCATACAACTATTTGTTCTTCAAAGCCCTTGCAGCCTGTGTGCAAGGCCCGTGACAGGCCAACATGCCGTGTTAAACCTTATATTGTTCTTAAGCTCAAACGACCTAACGAATAAACCTTACCTGAGAACTCACTCCTGCTGTCCCCCGATTATTTCACACTACATCAATCACACACCGCATACATATATCCTCATTTACAAAATTATCTCCCACATTCCCCCCTTTTGTGACTCAAGTCACAACACACTCAACTTGTTCAGACGCTATGCATACATGCCTTATATACGTACATAAATCAGCACAAGGATTATATACTCGTATGATTCGTTTTCAGTGTTTCACTACTATCATGGTGCTAGTAAACAATTGCATTTGAATTATATACTCGTTAAGGAATGTAATAAGTACTCCAAGCTCTGTGCAGGTACCACTGCATGTAGTTCTTCTCAGTCTTGCTATCGCCCACCTCACCCGTTCTCTCACATTTGCCAGTCAATTTCATACCTACCTGGATCCCAACCCTACTCACCAGGTATTCCCCTGGTTACACGCAATCTCCGTTGTTTCAGTTTCACGCCCGGTGACCAGCAGCACGACCGTGCCTGCCTTAGGTTGTCCCACCCAGTGAGACCTTACCCGTCTTTGGCTAACTGGCCTTCTTCTCTGGTCACCGACTGCCCCCTGTTTTTTTTGGGTAGCAGCTTTCCCGTTGCCCAACACCTCTGACTCTGGTGCGGCTTTTGTGTTGCTGGTCTGTCTTCTCTTGATTCTTCAGTAGGGCATTATTGGGATCTGTACCATGAGCCAGATTGGAACCTCAGTCACTCTGTCCTCAGTCACTCTCGAGATCTCATCACCTTACCTACCCAGCCACTGTACCTGCAGAGAGCTTCAAGTGTGCAAACATTAAGTATCAACTAACTCTATGTTTATAACACATTCAGTAATGTCTACCACTCGTTCCCACACGACCAATAAGCCTGAATCATTATTCCCTTTAACCATAAATCAGCAGTTGTCATTAAGATGCATAAATGAGTAACATTCAATCATTCAGTAGTCATTATAAGACTTCTCCAGTGATCCCGGCACATTTGACACTCGGCATACGGATAGATGCATATAAGAAGCTGATTACGCTTTTTCATCAGTAGTATTTCAAAACACACGTAAATGATAATAGTGTTGCATGCATAAACATTAGTGACTTAAAACACAATATAATACGACACGCCAACATAACACATCCCACATCCTTTCATGATGTCCCCTGTTGTTCTTCTGCCCATGTGACTTTGCGCCACATAGAGGGGCCATTGGGGGGCTAAGGAGAGGTTACTAGCACATCACTTAGCCCCCGCCCGATGATTGGAACGGCAAGGATCTCAGCAGCTCCATCATTCGTCTAGGAACATTGGTCCACAATACATCTTCTCCTAACTTGACTGTAATGACCTCTACCCTCTTTCTAAGAGGAACGCCTATCCATATTCCGAACCTTCTCTTCCTCCTGTACGCTAGATTAAGTAACCGTTCTACACTATAATGTGCATGTTCTACCACAATAGGTAACTGCGCTGTCTGCCTCGGAGTGTGTGCGAATGTTTGTATCTCTGTGATGTATATCCTGTCTGCGTAAATCTCCCTCACCGATGTACGTCTGTCTATAAAAGGGTACTCTAGTAATCCTACATTTGGCTCCCACTCCCCCAAATCGTTTTTCAACAACCTACCCCATAAATACCTCCATATATGCCTCCAATCCCCCTCCATTATGCAATCATCTTTATTAAGTCCAATTCATCACTGCCATTGCTGGGTTTAGACGGAGACTCAATCTCATGTGTCATCTGAACATATTGGCCAAACAATGTGTGCGTCATCTGTGTAATCATGGAACGCAGTAGTGGAACTACACAACACAACAGAACTGCAAGTATCACCAAAACCACACCCACAACTGTTCCTATCCTAAGCATGACGGCTCTCCAATTTGAGGAGAACAACCATGCCAGCCAATCATTTGTTGGTTTATATGTGTTTTCTACGTGCTCATCTCTAAGATCTTTCATCTGCCTCAATATTTTACTCAGGTTACCCTCTGGACCAGTGTGCATTGGAATGTAAGTACAACATTGGTCTCCAAACATGGTACACACTCCTTCTTCCGGGGCTCTCATGGTGTCCAGGATAAGCCTGTTCTGTAAGGCCATGGTAGATGTTGCATGTAGTTGTTCTTGAATCAAATCCAATGCTTGTATTGTGTAGTTCATGAACCTTTGTTGATTGTACCAAATGTAGTTAATCCATCTCACGTTTTTACCAATCTGTGCCCATGGCAAGAAAAAGGTCAGTGCTCCTGCTCCTGGTCGACCAATGGCAGCATGTTCATCAGGGACTCCCACCGGAACCCCTCTCCAATCCACATAAACCCCACTGCTCCTGTCAAATCGTCCCAGGTCGCGCTTAATTCGTCGACCTGATGCATTAATCTCCTTTTCTTGCAGCACAGTTAGTTTTCCTGTCAGCACCACTGTTGCACAGCATCCTCCCCATCCGGGTGGCAGGGTCCGCCTAGCAACACTATATCCACAATACCAGAATACATCAGCCAGCAGCCTAGTCCCATTAGATAGGTCAGGCTGGTTCAGATCAATATAGTCCTTTTTCCACTGTCTCCACACGTTAATCTTCAATCCTTTTGTATCTGCCGTCATGTCACAGTCTTTAGAAATGTTGCCGACGAACACCTGTGATCCGTTTGAACATACACAGAATGGGAATCTCTCTCCCTGACGCTCACTCACTCTGATGGGCGGTTGTCCCTCAGTCCCGATCTCCTCATACTCACAGGTGCTATTCAACTTCTTCAACCTGGTTGGGCCGTAAGCACATGAGATAGAATGCATAAGACAAACGAATGGGCATAGGTGGCATAGGTTGTGCTTGGTGCTGTTACAACCTTCTGGTCCTCTCGTTGGAAAAACCCTGGGAGCTCGCGATGTCCTGTCATGGCACACTATGCACGAGGTGTTTCCTGCTTCGTGTGCTGTGTAACTTATCCATTGGTAAAACAAGTTGTTTGTCCACAACTCCTGATCTAATCTACTCATAAGGCTCATTGACTGTGCAGTGTCTCTGCGTACTCTGGGCAGTGTTGTTGGTGATTGCTCAATATAATATATTCCCCTAGTTTCATCATTCATTTGTTCATCATCACCAAAGACTCGCATAAGTGTGTATGTCCATAGTCCTATACACAGCAGTGCTATTATTACAAGTACCAATAAGCCCCAGTCCGTTCTGTTGATTCGATCACCGTTTCCCTCCTCTTCATTTATTTCTTGCTCATCGTTCCTCTCTCTCCCTTCTCTTTCAGTGTTCTCGCCGTGCACGGGCTCTAGTTCTATAGGCAGGTCCTGTATCTCCCACATTGTGTTGTGAAGGCCCTTCCCTTGGGTCTTTTTCTTCTTGTTCTGCTGGACTCTCCCATGGTTGATACTCCTGGCTCTGCGGGTGGGGCGCTTGTACCGAAGGGGGTTGTGAGGCGGGAACAGCTGGATCACGCCTTCGCGTCTCGAATTCCCTTATCAGTGGATCCTGCTCCTGCGCTCTTTCACGTCTCGCTCCAGCCCCTGGATCTGGTGCTCTGCAACAGTGATTTAGATGAAACCAAGCAGTCTTACCTTCGACCTTTACGGCTGTTGGAGTAGCTAAGACAACTTTTAGTGGTACAACTCGTCTGGGCTCATTCCATCTTCTCTTGAAGACCTTGACATACACCCAGTCTCCTGGTTTCACAGTCCTCAGCTCCTCGTCAATTTCGCTCGTCCTTCCCTCCGTAGCACCTTTCACCTGTTGGAATATAGCTCTGTGTATTTCAGTCAAGTGCTTCACATAATTGCCAAGCTCACTTTCAAGCTGCTCCAGCGAAGGGCCCTTATAGGGCCCTCGTAGATAAGGCACAGGCATAGGTCGTCCTGTAAGCATTTCATGCGGGGTTAGATGCGTCATTCGGTTAGTTTGCATTCCCATGCTCATCAGTGCTAATGGCAAAGCTTGCACCCAATTCATTTTTCCAGCTTCACAAATTTTTGCCAGCTTCGCTTTTAATGTTCCATTGGCCCTTTCCACCATTCCCTGCGACTGTGGGTGATAGGCACAGCCCAATCTGTGTCGTATTCTTAAATACTGGAACACTCTTCGAATCACATTGTTCACAAAGTGAGTACCACTGTCTGAGCTGATCTTATCAGGAATACCAAACCTTGGAATCACCTCACGACACAAAAATTTAGCCACTGAATCTGCATCTGCTTTAGCTGTTGGGTGCGCCTCCACCCATCTACTAAACCTATCCTCCACCACCAAAACATACCTTTTCTTCTCCTTCACCTCAGCCATATCCATGAAGTCAATGATCAGATGCCTGAATGGTCCGTCTGGCTCTGGTATGTGACCTATTGGGGCAGTAAAACTTTTCCTGTTGTTGTATTCTGCGCATATTTCACAATGTGCTAACCTGTGATCAACCATCTGAGCTAAATACGGAGACCACCATGCTCTTTGAATCCGTTTGATCACTTCCCCCCTTGCGCAATGGCTCAAGCCATGCGCATCATTAATCAACGATGTGAGAACTGAGAGAGGAGCCACAAAATGTCCCTGAGGACCCCGCCATACGCTTGTCCGTGCATTCTTAACCGCCCCCCTTTTTAGATATACACTTAGATATCTCATACACTGAGGCCGAGTTTTGCGCTGCGGCTAAGGAGCTTAAGTCCGTTTCTGGGTAGTCATCGCCTTCAGAGTCGGTCACAAGCATAATGTTGGTATGTCCTAAAGCTGCTGATTTTGCTGCCTCATCTGCTGTAGTGTTTCCACTGGTAACAAAAGAGCCATCTGTTTTATGCGCTAAACATTTGACGATGGCTAGTTTAGCTGGCAGAGTAATAGCATGTAACAAATCAGTTATGGCCATTCCATGCATCACAGGAGAGCCATCTGCTCTCAATAACCCTCTCTGGGCCCATGTAGGGCCGAAGTAATGACACACACCATAAGCATACTGAGAATCCGTGAAAATAGTACAAGATTTCCCTGCAGCTAGCTTACAAGCTGCGGTGAGCGCTTTTAACTCAGCCAATTGTGCGGAACATGGTTGAGAAACAGCCATAGACTGAACAGTAACAAAGCTAGTCAAATCATTACTGGGCGCTACTATGGCGTAACCCGCCAAGTTCCCGTCTAGGCCTCTAAAGCACGAGCCGTCAACAAAAAAGGTTACATCCGAATGTGGCAAAGGTTGATTTTCAAGGTCTTGACGCGCTTTAGAGTATGTGGCTGAAACTTGCTGACAATCGTGCGGTTCACCATCCAATGGGGTCATCATTCTATCAGCTGGATTAACTGTCTGGCATCTTTGAATAGTCAATTCTGGTGAAGAGAGAATTACGTCGTAACCCGTCTTCCGCGCATGAGTTATCACAAATGTCGGACTGGTAAGCAGGGCGTGTAACGCATGTGTAGTGTACAATATAGTAGGATGGCCCATTGTAATGGTTGACGCCTTTTGATACGCAAAGGCTGCTGCTGCTAATCCACGATAACATGGCGGCATACCACTCTCAATGTTGTCTAGCCTGCAGCTAAAGTAAGCAACAGGCTGCTTGCCTGGTCCCTGTTGCTGAGTTAACACTGCATTAGCGAAGCCTCGTTTCTCTGATACATACAGGAAGAATGGCTTACCGTAATCAGGACTCGCTAGCGCTGGTGCTGTACAAAGATCCTCCTTCAGCATTTCGAAAGCTGCAATGGCCTCCGTCGTCCAAACCAATGCAGCTTTCTTTTGATCAGCTGCTTTTATCAACGCACGTAGTGGAGCTACCTTCAATGCAAAATCTACTATCCACTGTCTGCTATAACCCACCATACCCAAGAAAGACAACATCTGCCCAACCGTTTGCGGTTTCGGGGCCTTACGGACCGCCTCTAGATGCGTAGGCGACAGCTTACGACTAGTGCCATGCAAAACTCTTCCTAGATACTCTACTTCCTGTTTGCAGAACTGTAACTTTTCCTTGCTCACCTTGTGTCCGTTTTCTGCTAAGAGTCTCAATACTTTTAGGGAGTCTGCCTGGCACTGTTCTTTAGTTGGGCTACAAATCAAGATGTCATCAACATATGTCAGGAGAAGACTATCAATATCCAATGAAGCTAGATCCCTAGCCACAATTCGATTGAAAATTGATGGGCTTTCACAATAGCCCTGGGGCAATCTCGTGTATGTGTACTGTTGGCCGTTATACGTGAACGCAAACAAATGTTGTGAATCTGGATGCAGTGGAATACTGAAAAATGCTGAACACAAATCAATAACCGTGTACCATTTAGTATTGCCTGGGATGTTGGAGAGTAACGTATGTGGATCTGGGACTATGGGCGCTTCTGCCTCAACTATATGGTTAATAGCACGTAAATCATGCACAAGTCGCCACTTATCTGAGTTTGGTTTTCTAACTGGGAATATTGGAGTGTTGCAGCGGCTATGTGTTGGTATTAAAACCCCTGCCTCCAATAACCCCTCGAGTGTAGGCCCTATCCCTGCCTGAGCCTGTGGTGTTAGTGGATATTGTTTCTGATACGGGTACCTGACATTAGGTTTAAGTTTTATCAAAACCTGTCCTGCTGACTTCATGAGTCCTACGTCCGTAGAGTGCTGAGTCCAGAGCACACTTGGGATGGTGGCTAACAGCCCTTCAGTTTCTGTATCCGATTGTTTATCTGGTGCGATGTCTTTGTCGTCTGAAAGTGGTAACTGATAGATAGGCGACATTTTCTTTTCTATCAAGGTTTGTGTGGCTCTTAAAGTGTCTGTGCCTTTTTGAGAAATGCGCATTTTCCATCCGGTGAGGTGTGCATGTACTGATTGATGGTTGGCTTCCATTCCAGCACCTGGCTAGTTTCTTTGAGCATTGGTCCCAGGTCTTTCGATTCATATCCCCCTGCTACCATCAGTGTGATGTGTGGTATTGAGTTTGTAATCTGGTACCAGCTCTTTAAGTTATTGGGTAACTGAACTGCCGCTGCCAGTCCTTGAGGGCCCACGAAGATGTCTGTTGTCACCACATCAAACAGTTTTCCTTCCAACATGTCTGACCATAGTGTTGCATATTCTTCATTGGTGCTGTCAGGGTCAAAACACATAGTACAGTGCAACGGGCTCTTAGGTTCGGTGTAATCCGGCCGCATAGCCTGTATCCATGGCTTCCACTGTAAATAGCTGGCCTGCAACTCTGATAATGAGGGATTGTCGTTCTGTAGCCAATACACTGTGCTACACTCTGTGTCTGCCTGCGTCCCAGCCATGAGATATTGTTCTGCTGTGGTTCTGTCTGGGAATGTTACCCAGAGGCCTGTAGGGCTGCACTGAATTCTAGCCTTAAATTTACACAAAAGATCTCGTCCCAATAAATTGACTGGTGTGGAGGGTGAATACAAAAGTGGTGCCACAATGGTGGTGTCTTCTAATGTTAGTATCTGAGGCTCTGTGAAATGTAAGATCTGTGAGATCCCTCAGAAGCCTGTTGTTTTGATGGTCTTCCGAGCGAGAGGGAGATTCGAGCCTTCGCGCCCTATACATGAATATGTGGCACCCATTTCGATCATGAATGGAAAAGGACACTCATTATTGAGTGTTACCATGACAGTTGGTTCCTGTTGCGGATGCAGTGTAGTGGCATACTGCATATTCTCCCCCTCTGGCTTCTCAGGGCCGTTTCAACTCCAATTTGGTGCGGGCCCCAGTCCCGGGCCTATCTGGGGCTGATACATATGTGGGCAGTCTCTTCTCATGTGTCCAGTCCCTCCGCAGCCCCAGCACTCTAGTGGTTGTTGAGGCTGTTGGTACTGAGGATTGGGGGGTGCCTGCGCATAACTCAGTCCTTGGGGCCCTACAGGGCTCTGCGGCGCATATCCCTGCGGTGGTGATCCAAATCGTTCCCACGGCTGCCTTCTCCCTTGCCACCGACCTCTCATTGGGCGTCCTCTAAATCTTCCTTGTGCACCGCCAATGTGGACATTAATGGGTTGAGTCATTGGGTACACCTGGCTATTTTGTGGATGCTGTGAATTTGGTGCTGCCACCTGCGGTTGTGGCATCATTTGCGGTTGCTGCGGTGTTTGTCCTTGTTGCGGCAGCATTTGGTTATTCTGTACTGGTTCTTGGCCTGCTGGGATAACCACTGCGGCTTGTATTTTTCCTGCTTTTTCTCTCTCCTTTTCTTTCTGTCTAGCTCTTGTCAACTCGCCAAGCTGTGTTTTATATAGCTGTGTCAGTAGGGCCTCTGAGGCTGTTTTCTCGTCCTTTTGTTTCTTTCTGTATTGTTCCACATAATGTATCACATGTGCTTTGTAGGTATCCCAAGGCATGGAGTTTAGACCGACCACCTCATCCAACGAGATTTTGACTGGTTCTGGTAGACATTTCTTCAGCATTAATTTAAACAGTCCTTTACTTGTGTCTGTCTCGTCCCATGTTCCACCTGTCTCTTCCTTCCATTTATTCTGATAATCATGAATGAATTTTACTACATTTTCTTCTTCCTTCAGAATCATGTGTTCCAGTTGTCCTGGGTCCATTTTCGTGGGGTAGGTTTTCCTTATTTCATTCCACAACCTATTTCGCCATGTCCCCAGTGCTATAGCATCCCAGCCTGGTAGATCCATTGCTCCTTTTAGTCCAGCTTCATCCAGTATTTCAGCTGTCTTTGCTTTCCCTATTGTTTGGGCTAATATGGCTTTCACATCTTCTATCGACAAGGTATGTCCTGCTGTCTTTTCTTCAAACTTTGTAATCCACCTCTGCCCTCCATTACACATCTCCGGTAGCTGTGAGCTTAATCCTACCATATCCATAAATGTCCATGGAACATATTGCACATCTCTTCCTTTTGTCACCAGGGGATTCATTCGAACCTCTTCCTCGTCATCAAACCCATATCTCTGTGGTGCTTTTAATGTCTTCTTGTCCCTTAAGGTTCTTGGTCACGTGCGCTCCCATTCCAGCTGCTCCTCCAACGCTGTAACTGAATTTTGTAAGCGCTCTTCTAAATCTTCCAGCTGCTGCGCGAAATTACGAACACTATCCCTCACCTTCTGCTCTCTGGTGTCCCTCTGTCTCTTTATTGCATCTTCCCTTGGCTCTATGTACAGCACTCCTCTAACCTGTCTCTCTGGATCTTCTCGCCAGTATTCAGCACATGGTTGTTTTTCCGGTGGCCCTGTTGTCTTTTCTGTTCGGGATTGATTATACGCACCCTGTTCCTCACTCATTGGTTCATCTCTTTCCCATTCTTCCGGGAGCGTGGGGGGCGCTGTAGGCCCACTCGCACACGTTGAGATATATCTCTCAGCACTGTCCCCCACTGGTGTTGAGTGTGTGAACTCTTTTCCCTTTTGCAAATACTTTTCACTCTCTTTCTTTGCTCTTTGCAGTATCTCCTCTGCCTCCCCTTCTTCCTCATTTTCACTGTGATTTCCCCCTGTTTCTTTGCTCCTTCTAATTTTTCCTTTAATTGGGTTTTCAACTGATATCTCCACGTCTTCCCATCCTGTCCAGTGGGCATAGCAGTCCGTTAAGGTTGGATACACTCCCACTTGTTCCCTGCCCACCATTGGCTCGTTGTAGTTAGGTGGTGGACAGTAGATTGGCGGTGGTCTTTCTATTTCTTTCTCCTCTCTACTCCGCTCTTCTTCCTTCTTTATCGCTCGCTTCACCGCTTCTTCCACTTCTCTGACCTTCTTTCCTTCTCTCATGAACCATTCCAGAATCTCTAATTGCCTATACTTCTTTCCTCTGGATTTATCATCATCTTTGCTTGGCTTCCAGTGTCTCAGCATTTCTCTCACTTCTGAGCAGGCCTTTTCATCAAATGTTCCTTCCACCGGCCACTGCCATGTCCCCTGAGTCCTGTCATGCCATTTTCTCATACACTTCCTGACATACTTCTCGTCAGGTTTGTGTTGCGCTATTATAATGTCAACTGGTGTAGGCTGTCTTCTCCCTTCACTCATGATGCACCCCTGTTGTGCCCTGTATGCGCTACTTCTCTCTCCTGGATTCCTGTTGCCTTCTGACCACGTCAGTGCGACGCTGATTCGTTTCACTGTCAAGCTCGGCCTTACTGGATTCTTTCTTATCTTCTCACCGAGCGCATTGATCTTATCAATCAGCACTGACGTTGCAAAACCTCTTTCCCAATGTACAAGTCGCGGTTCTACTGTCACAGTTGCTGTCAATCCCGAACAATAGTTGTACTGGCCTGGTCTGGGCTGGAATAACTCTGCCAGGGGTTCGTCGTCCTCCTTATATGGGTCACTGATGAAATCAAATATTGGGATGGCTACACTGCTGGGCTCAGGAGCGTCAACTAGTGCTCTCAATATAGGACTCAACAACTTGGGGCGCCAAATCTTCCTCAAGGCTTCGTACCAGTCTAAGTCAGGGAACGTTCTTTGTAAGGTGTACAGTCCGTCAAACTTTGTCAGGGCCCACAATTTATCTCTAATCAAATCTTCTGGCTGCCAGTGCTCTACTCCTTCTCTATCTTTATATGTCCGCTCATCCCAAAAGTGTGTGCGTATTCCCCTTGTTTCTATCTCCAAGTCTTGGTGAAAGGCCATACAGCTGAAGAAAACAGTAGTGCGCATGCAGTATATGGTGTCAATATAATAGCTCAATACTTCAATAAGGGTAATGTTGTATTATCTGGGTCAAACTTTTTACAATTCACTGAGTGGCCCAATAGAATGCAGACCCAAGTTTTAGGTGGATTTTTCCTGAGTATTCTCTTCTGCTGATTGCACAATATCCCTCCCTCGCTAAGCCTGCTTTCAGCCACTTTTGATTTCGTCCCAGGTCCACAAACCGTGTCTCTAGCCGTTGAACTCCTCAGCCTATTCATATGTACAACTCTTTTCCCTCACTTATTCTGTATGAAATTCCTCCTTCTTGGGGGATGTCTCTGCTCTTACTCACTCTTTCTTGGCACAATGCCCCCGCACACACACACACACCTCTCCACCACTCCAGAAAGCACTCAATCTTTTTCCACACACACACACACACCCTTGCTCTTTTTAATTCCTCATCATCACCTGAGGGTCTACTGTTAAACTTCCTGCAATGAAACACTTCCACAACGTACGATCCTGCCCCAACTTCCACATGCTAATCCAAACTTCCATGTATTGAGGACCTCTTGGGGTCATAGGCCACATTAAATTGACCCTAACCATGAGTTTCCCAGCTTCCTTTCTCAACAACTCTACTGCTGCCTCCGCGAACTCCCTTTCAAACCTATTTGGAAACCTATAGCCAATTCGCTTGAATGGTAGTGGACTGCTAAGACTTAGCTCTAATCCGCGAGTTTTTGCTCTTTCTGTGATGATATGGGAACTTCCTCACTTAGTTCCTCCAGAACGGTAAAGTAAGCACTCACACGGTGTCGTCCCGTGTAGGCGGATACAAACACTTCCACCATTCAGGATCAATAGTGTCCTTCGATGTGCTACATCTTCACATGGACCCCATGGATGTCAAACCACACTTTCACGTCAGTAGAGGGTGGAACAATTATACGAGCGACAGATACACGTATTCATCCAATTCAATGAGTGCACAACAAATTGAGATGAAACATCAGCTCACACTTGGCACTAGGTCCTCACTTACGGTATGTGGACGCCCGCTTCAGATTTATTCTAAAGGCTATTCTGGTCCACACCATCACTACCCTTACTTTCCCTTCACTTCTCACGTAATGCACCTCTAAAACATATATATCAAACCTTAGTATGATTACATCCATGCACGGTGATTCCTTTACTCTCACAAAGACTTCTGCCTTATTTTCCCACTCTGTTGCAGTTCCTTTTCAACTTCAGCCCTATCATCCCCACCTGTTTCATATATCACAGTCCATATCAATGTGCGTGCATGTACACACTGGTTTTCCTATACTCTCACAGTAATAGTGTTAGTAGACAAAAGGTTAATACAGTGCTATTTACAGTGCGCACATCCAATCACCATTTATTTTCCTCATGCACTCACACTCACACAGCCCCTCGCACTCAACACACCCACACACTGCATGCAATACAATCAGGAGAGACAACAGACAAAGGCCGACAGCAGGCCTGTCCTTATTTCTTAATCTTTTCTTTATTTTCTACCACCTGGATCCAGGACTTTTCTATTCAGCGCTTTTTCTCTTTATATTCTCTTTATCTCTTATTTCTCTTACACCTAGATCCGGGATTTTTCACTATATTTCTCTTTTCTTCTCTTATTTTCCTTTCACTACCACCCGGATCCAGGAATTTTACTCTTCTCTTTTATCACCTGCTACTTGACACTTATTTTTCTTTTTCCAGTGACGGTGTTCACATTCACAGAACTTACTATTCTGCTACTAAACGCCCCGTTTGCGTCCAAATAAGGTCTTTTTCACAGGAATTTCTCTCATACCACCTGGAACCCACCAGGACGTTCGATCATACAGGCCTTTACACATTCATACATTTGACATCATCTAGTCTTTTCAATACAAAACATGCAATTTATCATGTCACTCTATGTGGTTTTAACTTACACTCACTCTGCCTCTCTGCCTCAACAGGTTGGAGCAGAGCTGATCCGACCCTGGGCCGAGCGCCTCCGCCTCCCCAGACCACACACAACTAATGCAGAAATTCGGTTAAACAGGCTTCTGCCTTACCTCTGTCCTAGTTGGATCCCGTGTCTGGTCCGTGGGCGGCGGCCGCAGCCTCAGGTCCCAGGTCTGGGGCTCTGCTGTTCTCTTGTTTTCTTTGAAATCACGTCGGGGTCACCAAAACAATGTGGAACAAAAAATTCTACTGTACTCACTACTAAAATCTGACTCCAGCTCCACACTGACCCGACAGCTCAGTCTAAGTGAGACTCATAGTTAGTAAGGCCTCAAAACTAAATGAGCCAATCAAGCAGACTAGATGAATGCAGATAAGAGATTTTATTTTGTAATCAGCGCTGACACAAGAATTGAGATGCTCACGCATGAACGTCCCAACAACCTCTCTTCGGGGAACTCCAACTACAGCCTTTATATACATTTCCCTTATCTTCCCAATGCAACACGTCACTGGTTCTTTGCCTAGACAATCCCACCCATCTTTCTTTTTTAGACTTTTTAGACTCTTTTTTACACCATTATCTTTGAACTTACAACTTTTCAAATACCATTATAATTAAAACTTCCCTACATCATTATATTAAAAATTGGGTGTTTCCGCCCCCACCAGTGGGATTGTCTTCGGCCTCACTCTTGCCAACACCTCATTCTTCTTCAGGAGACAGCATGGGTAAGTTCTCAGTCCTTCAGGGGCCAACACCCTTCTTTTATTACACTCTACACTTCACGGCTTTTCTGATTTATCCACTGTCTTCTACGTATGTACTCTAGATATTTCGCCTGGTACCACCATTGCCATCCAGCACGCGCTGCGTTTACTTCATGATGAGATCACTGCCGCTCCAGGTACCAGTGGAGCGAAGATTGACCATAATAATCTAGGGTGCATCTCTGCCATTGATTGGTCCAAGTTTGGAAAGCCTGGTACCGCAGAGAAGGCCTGCCAGACTGACATCATTCATACAACTATTTGTTCTTCAAAGCCCTTGCAGCCTGTGTGCAAGGCCCGTGGCAGGCCAACATGCCGTGTTAAACCTTATATTGTTCTTAAGCTCAAACGACCTAACGAGTAAACCTTACCTGAGAACTCACTCCTGCTGTCCCCCGATTATTTCACACTACATCAAACACACACCGCATACATATATCCTCATTTACAAAATTATCTCCCACACTACTCAGGCAGTGAGGGCTTAACAGACATACATGAGACAGCGAAGGTTAAAATTCACAGTGTATTTATTTGGTGCACATAGGGAAAAAAAGAATCTTTGAGTACAAAATTCAGTGAAAATAGAAAAAGGAGCAAAATAGGGAAAACATGGTTACACAGCCTTGGTTGATGGCTGAAAGGGGCTGAAAGGGGTCCAGGTACGGTGGAGCAGTGACGAGTGCAATGGCTTAGGGATGTCTTCTTCGGTCTCCAACAGCTTTGCCATGCTTCACTCGCTCCACACCGCAGCCATGTGCTCCTCTGCTATCCAAAACATTGATGGTGCTGAACCAGCACAGCCTGTTCAGGTTTTTTATCAAGAAGAAAAACCTTAAAACATGTATCTTCAATTCAGTAAAACTTTCAATATAACAGAACTGTCAAAATTTTTGTACAGTGCAGCTGGATTTCCTGTCACTGTGGGTTAGGGTTAGAGCAGAGTAGCATAGTGCAGAGTCTGATACAGTTGCAGAGGAGATGAACAAATCCCCCTTTTTTCTCCATGGACTTTAATGTTGAATCAGAAAAAAACACTTTAGTCTAAAGTGAACAGTTGTTTTATATGTCTGAAATTAGTTTAGCTCCTGAGATTAACAATGGCAAGGGTTAAATATTTGTGCAGTATGAATGATAGAAGAACAGGCAGAGCCTATATTACAGAAGGTGCTCTTGTACTTGTCAGACCATAAGATAACCAAGTTCGCCATCTTGTGTTCATCAAGAAACATATCTTTCTTTTCCTCTATTTATGCTTTTTATATTCTTGAGTCTACTAAACTTTCCCTAGGTTCTACCTAGCTATAACCTTGCCATTTTAAAAAACATGTCCCCACCAAGAGATGTCAGAGTGACCATTTTAGCAATTATAAAGGAAACCCAGCAAATCTGTACACTCTATAGATTACACTGAGCACCTGCTTAGATACAGAACTGCTCTGAACAGCAGCTGGTCAGCGTATTTCTCTAATATCAATAATGCCAGCTGTAATAATTGATTTATTTTGAAGATGAGAGCCCGAGCTGCTTCTTTATATTTTCTGTAGTGTAGTGGTTATCACGTTCGCCTAACACGCGAAAGGCCCCCTGTTTGAAACCGGTCAGAAACAACCCAAGGCTTTTGAGCTTTGCTTCAGTATGCGTCCACTCGTCCTAATCGGCACCCTGAAGGTGACTGGAGCAGTTTCTCCACAATGTGATGCCTAGTTTGAAATGCACTTTAGTGCTTAGAAAATGAACAAGTGTCTACTTCAAATCAAGCAGCGCTTAGGGGCTTTTGCTGCAGGCCGCAAGCCATCACTTACACCGCAATTGTAAATCGGAAAGAGCTCTCACCAAAGAACTCTGGCCAAAGCCTGTCAAATGCAACTGGTGGACATTGCCGTTCCGTTTTGACTTTCAAGACCGGGCAGAAACAAGCCTTGAGCTTTGCTCCAGTAAGAGCCCACTTGTCCTAATCAGGACCCTGAAGGTGACTAGAGCAGTTTCTCCACTATGTGGTGCCTAGCTTCAAATGGGCTTTAGTGCATGAACAAGTGTTTGCTTGTTCGAGTCGAGCAACAAGTAGGGCTGTTTTTTTTTGGCCTCAGGCAGCAAGCAACCACTTAGAACACAAGTGGAAATCACTTGTGGAAAGACCTCTCACAAGCAGAGAAGCCTTCGTCACACTCTTGCCAAAGCCTGCTAAATGCAGCTGGCGGACTTTCCTGTTCCGTTTGCCTTTTCAAGGGCGGCCCTCGTACATTTGCCACGCTCCAACATGCGGCTTAAATGTAGTGTGTTGGCCGGGAATCAAACCCAGGTCAACTGCTTGGAAAGCAGCTATGCTCACCACTATACCACCAACGCCTGAGGCCGCGCACTCATTACTCGGTTGAAGGAACGCTTAAGCCTTTGCGTTGATCGAATATTTATTTATTTACTTACTTTGCGGTCCCCCCCCCCGAAAGGAAACACTTTCCTTCGCTTCTGTTTCTGTAGTGTAGTGGTTATCACGTTCGCCTCACACGCGAAAGGTCCCCGGTTCGAAACCAGGCAGAAACATCTTTTGGCGGTCAGGGGCTTGTGCTTTGCGTCGAATTAGACTCGAGTTTTGCGCTCTGTAGCACCCGTGCCTTGGGAACAAGCTGAAACTGAGATCCGGCCCCACTCCCACATAGTTTCTGTAGCGTGACTGTTTTCACGTTTTCTGCTCATTTGCACTGGCGAACAAAAGTCTTGATATTGTCTTTTTTTTGTTTTCTTTTTTGGTTTAATTGATTTATTTTGAAGATGAGAGCCCGAATAGCTTCTTTGTAGTTTCTGTAGTGTAGTGGTTATCACGTTCGCCTAACACGCGAAAGGCCCCCCGGTTCATGCATGGTGTCCTATAAGAGGCTTCAATCCAAGGACCCACCCTACTCCCAGCATTCCTGGGATAGGCTCACGGTTGGAGCTTTGATTTTCAGAGGTTATTTGGTGAAATACACCATGGGATTTGCACCTCCTGGGACCTCTCGATAAACAAGCTTCCAAATGAGAACCAAGCAGCCGGCACTCCAAGTTTCCATTAGTTTTGTCCCACTCAGGCTATTCCATGTAACATTTTAACAATATAGGAAGGGCTCATCTGGGATCTCTCACACCCAAAGTGAGAATCATAACTCTAGACCAATGAGCCAGATTGCCCTGGACAGGGAACTTGTGCACTGATGCAATTTCATTGTACCCTGCAAATGTACATCTTCCTGTTCTATGGGCTCATGCTAAACTTTTCAGTTGATGACTATTGTAATAATTTCACTAACTCCATTTTGTTGGAAAGGAGACATCAACAAGCAGTGTTCTTGGGGATGTGCCCAAAGAACAGAAAGGAATGAAAGGAAGCCAATATTAAGTGGCAGGACCTTGGTTCATTTCATGCAAACAATCAACATTAACTAAATACAAATTAATTTCTTTCATTAAGTAGCACTGGTTTCAGTAGAGATGAAAATACTTACACAAATAGTGACAATGTGCAAAGCTTCATGTACATGTACAATCTCAGTACTTTTTCCACACCTGTGATATGGTATATTCCAGTGGTGGGCTGTGCATTTCACACCTAGGCCTTCACTGGTGTCCTTCCTGAATTAATCCACCTCTATACCATCATTATGACGCCACGGCAATAGATACTAATCAACCTTTAAATAGCAAAGTATATATTCTCTGATTATCCAATTAAAGGACGGGAAATTGCCGACGTAATTGTATGCCTGATAGATGGCCCCAGTGACACCAACTCGAAATCTGATTGGTTAATTTAACAATTCCATTGCCATTTATTTTAAGCTATGGGCGCCTGCACTATTGATTCTGAAGGCCTTAAGGCAGATTTCTTTCACCCTGGCAACACATGATGTCAGCCAGTGACTGAAATATGATTGGATAAATACTCTTATCATAAATATACACTACTGGAAGCAGCGCAACCAAGAGAAAAGCTATGAAATGTAGAGAATAGACAATTGGGAATAATTTAGTACACTTTCATGGAAAAATATATTAAATATATTAAAATGCAAGTCAGTGATTCAGATCACTGCTGTTTAGGCCAGCAGAGAAGGCCTTGCTGGCACTGACGGCCCACCACTGGTGTATTCCCTCCTTATGCCTAGTGTGTCCATGATAGATTCTGGAGCCACCGTGACTCTGATTAGGAAGATTAATGAATGAACCCATTGTGGAATTCAGTTATGTAATGATACACATGTAAATACATAATTAGTCATATTAACATGTTTGTGTTGTAGCCTGGGAATTATGCTCTGTTGGCAAAATTTCCCGTCTTCTGTTTAGGTCAGTAAAACATTTTAAAACTTTATCTACTGCCATCTGTACAGAGTGTGTAAGCTCTTCTCTCTGGCAGTACAGGTCCATCACAGACATAATTAAACTGATCAAAGTGTGACATTTATAGAATGAGAAATGCAGCATAACTAACCAGGTTTTAGACATCTTTAGGCAGACTGACTGCATTTACTGTCATGGACTGCTGGACAGTTCCCTGTCAGGACACCAGAGGGCGGTCTGGCAGGGTTTAATTATGTTCCCATGTTTTTTTGTTAACGTTGTATGCACCCTACCGCCCCACCGCTGCACACCTGTTCCTTACTTTTCAATGACTAAATCAGTACCTACTGCTTCTGATTCAGTATCTTCTGCTCGGCCACTGATACAGTACGCATTGATCAGTATAAGTGTGTAGTATAAATACAATATTGATATTCTTCATCTGTCATGTTGACATGGTGACCTGCAACTGCAAATCTGTAACAGTCTGCCAGTTAGAGCACCTGAACTTATTTTAATGATATTTATGGCTTTTGTCTGCATTTTGATGACATTTGGAAGTCCAAGACAATGGAGGCACCAGACAAGTGCTTTTTTTAAATCAAAATACATAAGTATCATCATCATCAAGCACACTGCATAAAATTTACCTCAGGTTTGATTCCCTGACTCCCCTGTCCTCCACAAAACCTTTAAGAGAACAATGGGGAAAATGCCATTGGGATATTTTCTGCAAGGTTGACAATGTTACTTTGGGACACCTTTGAAAATATTATTCTCCTTCCCTAGATTATACTACACCTCTTAAATTAGACACTTCTGAATGTTGTGAATCCCCAAACAAGTTGTACAATATTGTGCCTCTTAGAATACACGACAAATCCTAATTTGTGTTTGTACATATACATGAATGAAAATTCATTCGAATTAATCATGGGAAAAACTGCAGCAAAGTACAATGAATTAAATTTTAAACAGTACACACCAGCAACAAGTGACACAGTGCCTCTTTATTTTATTCTCTTTCTTCAGCTGCATATGTTTCCACAAATGTCTTTTGTGTCTGTGGTTAACTGATAAGTTGCTAAAGGAAGTATCTTTGATATTAAACGTTGAACTTCAAATGAATTATTTCATAGGTTTTTGTACAGTCTCTCAGTGACTCTGTATCACTGTGCTACTACTGTAAGAGCACAGTGATAGAGTGCAGAATCTGAGATCTGCAGATGTTTGATAGTGAGTTCAGTAGAGTCTGGGGATGTTTCTGCATTGAATCGAGAGCCAGAGGGGTTGTGCTGAACTGAACTTGCTAACTTTGCACCTTTAAGCAGTAAAAACTGTGGTGCGCTGTTAGGATATTGTCTGTACCAGTAAAGCAGAATGCTACCACTGCTTGATTCATATGAACATCTCAGAGTAACAGGGTCTGTTTCCTTCCCCACAATGTTGACATCTTTGTCCTTCGGCCAAATTTTATCAGCAAAACTGCCTGTTGTATTGAAAAATGATTAATAAAGATATAATACAAATATCGAAAAATTCTAAAAATGTTTTTTGTGTAACACCAAAAACACTGATATTAAAAATAAATGAATTAATTCTATGAATATTAGTTGATTCCATTAATTAATTGATGAACTGATGAAAATTACCTGTAACTAGAGTGAGAATCAGTGGTATGTATCTCACTATGTACAGTAAGTTGTATAGTTGATCCATTTCTGAACACAGCTCTGTGAGGATTCTGTATAATAGTGCTGTATGTGCTGAACTTCACACATCTCTAGAAGGACACAGCCAGGAAGTGATGCTGTTGTGCTGTAACTGTATACAGATCACCACTTCACACAGTATCAGTGAACTGTCACCAACACAATACAACATTATTCCACTATAACTGAATAACTACAGTCAGGAATTATTGTTCTTTTGTCTTTCATTTGCAGTCAGATAATACAATAAGAATATAAACAGCAGTTAATAAAGCTATGACTGAATACATTTTCTCTATCAAACACAATTCTTTGCTCATGTATTCTGTAGTTTGCTTCTTCAGAGCTTCTCTTATTAAACTATTTGTATTTAAATGCATTTTAGATGAATTTGTCTGAATCTTGTTTACACATGAATATACACATACAATATGAATCACTTCAAAACATTCAAATAGAAATTAGTACATCATGTTAATATAGATTTATTGATATTAATAATAGCTGGTATAACAGGGTGGATAAGTAACATTGTTTTGTCAGCACAGAACTCTCTTATATAAATGGCAGATATATATCTACATTCACTGTTGCAAAGAAACATTTTATTTAATATAAAAATATAATGAATAATATAAATGACCTACCTGTAACATCCGTGTGCCCCGCCTACCAACAGGGCTCGAACCTGGATCTCTGTGGACACCACATGCCCCTGCACACCATGAAAAGCAGACCCATGTGCAGGATTAAACAAAGCGCTGCTTTATTCACAGGGGGGAGACAGGACTAAACAAAACAGAAAACAAAACTAAACAAACCATGAACGGTCCATCATACGGACCAGCAAACGTGGAAACATGATAAAACAAACAAACAAACAATGACTGGCAAAGGCAGGCAGACAAGGGCTCATATACACTACTCACAAAAAATTAAGGATATACAGTTTCCGGGTGAAATTTCAGGATGCACCTAAAATGCACTATAACCTTTACAGGTGAACTTAATTTGACCTTCTCTACAGTTTTGAATGCACATGTCCAACTGTTCAGTGTTTCAGTACTTTTTGCAGAACTTGCTGTTCTCTAACAAGGTGCATAATGGCAAAATTCACAACTGGTGTTTGATCCATGAATCGACCAATAAATTTTCTGGTTCAATTAGAATTGGTATTTAAACAGTCCTCTTCATCATGCTGTTCACATTTGGACGAGGGACCAGTGGGCCTCAGTGCTGTTCTCTGATGAAAGTCGATTCACTTTGAGCAGAAATGATGGCTGCCAATGATGTTGGATACTTCAAGGAGAGCGCTATGCATCAGCCACTGTTGTGGTGGTGTTACAGTCTGGGCAGGTATGTCTACTCAATACAGAACTGCCCTACATCTTGTGAATAGTACAGTGACAAGCCAATACTAAATGAATAACATCATTAATTCAGCCATTGTGCCCCTGCATGAACAACACAGGCCTAATTTCATCTTCATGGACGACAATGCTCCAGCTCATCGAGGTCGCATCATTAGGAAACTACTGCTGGAGGCTGGGGTACCTCAAATGGAGTGGCCTGCACTTTCTCCAGACCTGAATCCCATAGAAAACCTATGGGATCAGCTGAGTCGCCGTGTAGAGGCTCGTAACCCTGCACCCCAGAACCTCAATGACCTGAGGGCTGCCCTTCAAGAAGAGTGGAATGCCATGCCTCAGCAGACAAGAAGTCGACTCGTGAACAGCATGAGACTTCGTTGTCAAGCTGTAATTGATGGTCAAGGGCACATGACAAATTATTGAGACATTGACATTTTTTGTTGTGGTATACCCACCACTGTTGTTGGCTTTTGTTTCAATAAATTGTTTTATTGTTTCATGAACAATATAAGCAGCTGCTTACTGTCCTGCAACTGCAGCTTAAAAATGTTAGTGGATGAAAATATGTTGTCAGTAAAGCATGAGTACTAGTATTATAATCAGGTCAAATATTATCAGGACATTGTCTTAGCTTAAATGCAGCAAAGTAACATGCAGTTGTGTGTACATGCATAATGACTGTCTGAATAGATGAATAAACATTTGTTACAATGAATCGTATAAACTGTGTGTGTGATGGATTTATAATTCCCAATGTATTTCTATCTGAAATGTTGCTGAGTTTGTATTTGGGCATGTTATTGTTTTAAAGAGTTGTTGAAAACAGTGATAAACCTCAATAACTAAACTGTATTGGTTGTTTCAGAAACATTACATGACAAGAGCATACCTAATAATCTGTGGTCACTGGTTTGTAACAGAGTTCAGAGTTAAAACTGAATTGAATTGAACTGAACTCAAACTGGACACTGTGCACAAGAGAAAAAAAATGATGGACTAATAAATAAGGCAGTTCTAGTCACTTGTGTAAAAATACCAGGAATTGGTCTGTAGTGGTTATACCATCTGAAGAGATAATTCTATGTGAAGTGCAGGTTTCCTGAGTAATGCTTTAACACAAAGATTAAAGTACACACAACATATAAAATGAATCGACAAAACACTGCAGTGTTAAATTACACAGATATACTCCATCCCAACAGAAGCAACAAAGCATGAGAGGTCTAATTCTTATATCCTGCAAAGCCTCAAACTCATTCCTTAGTTCTGGAGATTTCCTCATTACCTCATCACTGGTCTGAGTGAATTATCCTAGATGCTATATATAGTTCAATGTTATATATGTGGAGCCATAGCTTGTCTTTAGTGCACTAATTTAATTAGAAATTGCCCCTAAGACTAAAAGAAGGGTGTGAATGTGTGTGCATGATGCACTGTGAAAGACTGGCATCCCATCAAGAAATGAGCTGTCTCTAAATAATACAACATTTACTAGTAATATAAACTAAGTTAAAAATATACATTTTGAGAGAGAAAGAAAACAGTGTCAATGTTTTTGTACAGTGCAGCTGGATTTCCTGTCACTGTGGGCGCCAGAGCACAGTAATATAGAGCAGAGTCTGATACAGCAGCAGAGGAGATGATCAGATCCACTTTCTTATCTTTAAGTGTAGCATTCATTCTTGGAGGAATGTTAGCACTTAGATCTCCATATTGGTGAATATAAAGAAGGAACTCAGGTTTAGATTTTGGATATTGTCTGTACCAGTGCAGGTAGAATCCTGTAGCACTTGTTTCATATTCACAGGACAGAGTAACATCATCACCTTCATCTACAACTTTATGAGTGGAAAGGGGCTTTATTGAATCTGCCATGGAGTCACCTGTTATAGAGAAGAGAACATAAA
Source organism: Hemibagrus wyckioides (assembly GCF_019097595.1). Classification (NCBI taxonomy): domain Eukaryota; kingdom Metazoa; phylum Chordata; class Actinopteri; order Siluriformes; family Bagridae; genus Hemibagrus; species Hemibagrus wyckioides. The sequence goes on from NC_080716.1 coordinate 77,694, forward strand.
GTTTAACACAATCAAGCCAGAATTACACACAGAAATCATGCTTTCTATAACACCAGACAATTAATAAACAATACATAATATCTAAACTAACAAAAGGTGTTAACTCACCTAGTGAAAGCCACAGACACATGAATATAACAGTGAACATGATGACTGGTTTTAGCTGAATGAAAAAGCTCTTTCTGTACTCTAATATATTACCATGATAAATGTTCAGGAAGCTCCACCCCCCAGCATCACATGACAGTGTCTCCAGTGTTGATGACAGTGAAACATCCTGGCTTTACATTAAGCCTTGTTTGGGAAACTGTGCTGAAACTCTTTACATTGTAAACAAACAAAAACTGACAGCAAGAAAAAATGATACTAATAATTAAAATGAGTAAATATTTGATTTTATTATTTTTTTATATTTTATAAGTGGTGTCTGGACAATAAGGTATTTGAAAGCATGTTTATTAAATAGGATTACATTTTCATGAGGTGGTATTTTATTATGTGAGGAACAAACCAGGCTCATTTCATTCTGTTATCTATTATTCTTTATTGTCATTTAACTCATTGCTTAATAAAACCGCTGTGAAACTGTGTTTATAAAGAAAGGGTAAAGTTTCTTATCCTATGATGAGAGAATCTGTCCAGAGCCCATTTTATTCAATGCAGCTGTAATGTGCTTGTCCTTGCTGGAGACAAATATATTACAAATATAAGTCAAACATTTTTAATGATATTGTATGTAATAACTGCAAATTCTACATATAGGTCTAGCACTATGTATGTAGGATTGAACAACAGATAGAGTCTATATTATTTTTCAAAGAATTATGTATAATCACAGAAGTCTACATATTTGGGCATGTGAGCAGGGTTCTAGTATTTGGCCCACAATAAGATAACTCACTACACCATTTTCTAACATCTCTAGTGCATTGGTTTTCACTTAGAGTGTGTTTAGTAAAGTGAGAGTAAACTGAAAGACTGCACTTTAATCTCAAATCCATTCATTAATTTCAGCTCCAATATTTCACTTCACACAGTTACATTAACCATAATAATATTTGATTTTCTGTCTCAGATGTCTCCAAATGTAGCTCTGCCCACTCATATTTATTCATATTTACTACATACTGCTATGTAGTATTTCACTCATCTACTACACCATTAGCACAGCCTAGTATGAAAAAAAACTACAGCTTTAAACCTTGTGGAACCAAGCCCCAGATCCACCATGAAAAATCCCCAACCTTGCTATGAGGAGGAGGAGGACAGAAAACTGATACAGGACTTCGTTGCATGGTGCGACTGTAACCATCTGCACCTCAACACAACATAGACCATGGAGATGGTGGTGGACTTCAGGAGGCCCAGGCCTCAACTGGAGCCTGTGACCATCAACGGTGACTGTGTGGAGTTTGTCAAGACCTACAGATACCTTGGAGTACAGCTGGATGATCAAATGGACTGGACTGCCAACACAGACACTCTGTGCAGGAGAGGACAGAGCCGCCTGGACTTCCTTAGAAGGCTGGCGTCCTTTAACATCTGCAGATAGATAGATAGATAGATAGATAGATAGATAGATAGATAGATAGATAGATAGATAGATAGATAGATAGATAGATAAAACTTTGTCATTGCAAAGTACAGGTACATAGTGACGAAATGCTGTTTAGCATCTACCAGAAGTGCAAATAGTAGAAATTGTGCAAATGAACAATTGCAGATAAATATGTAAATATGTACAACAATAAATAAGGCTATGTCAGAGTGTGCATATAGAGGTATGTGCAAGTTGTATTTACAACAGATAAAGTGTAAAGTGTAATCATAAAGCACAGGAGTATAGAGCAGAGTCTGATACAGCAGCAGAGGAGATGATCAGATCCACTTTCTTATCATCATGAACTTTAGCAGACATTCTTGGGGGAGTGTTGGGACTTGGATCTCCATTTTGATAAATATAAAGAAGGATCTCAGGTTTAGATTTTGGATATTGTCTGTACCACTGCAGATTCTGTACAGTATCACTGAAGTCTTTGTAGCTGCAGGACAGAGTAACATCATCACCTTCATCTACAACTTTATGAGGGAAAAGTGGCTTTATTGAATCTGCCATGGAGTCACCTGTCATGGAGAAGAAAATGTAATGTATTTAACCTTTACACAATCAAGCCAGAATTACATACAGAAATCATGATTTCTAACAGCACACAATTAATAAACAACACATAATATATAAACTAACAAAAGGTCAATGTTAACTCACCTAGTGAAAGCCACAGACACATGAATATAACAGTGAACATGATGAATGATTTTAGCTGAATGAAAGTTAAAAGCTTCTGAACTCTTTTTGTACTCTGAAATAATAACATGATAAATGTTCACGAAGCTCCACCCCCCCGCATCACATGACAGTGTCTCCAGTGTTACTGACAGATTGTTGATCTTTACTGAAACATTCTGCCTTGTTTGGGAAACTCTACTGAAACTGTTTACATAGTAAACAAATAAATTATTCTATTATTGTATTTATTCAATTTTATAAAAATTTACTGACAATTAAAATTAGTAAATATTTTAGTTTTTATATTTTATAAGTAGTGTCTTGACTTGTGGCATTTATTTGTTTGTTGTGATAAAGCATGTTTATTAGAGTTCATATTTTTCTGCAAAGAAGTATTTATAACAGAGTCTACATCTTTGGAGGATGTGAGCAGAGTCCTAGCACCTGACCCACAATAAGATAACTCACTACACCATCTTGTGGGGAAATAAGAAAGACTTGGTTTTTAAGGTAATTGAAGGTAATTTATTTATTAATGACATTAATAAATAAACTTCTGAACTATAATTAATATTATATAATGCATATATTACTTTTTGCATTTCTTTGTATAGCCTTCCCATACAGAGTTCCATAGAGTTCCTGGACTAAATCGCTGTTCCAGTTGACTTCAAATATTTTTCCATCTGATTTTATTCAGTAGGGTTAATTAAGTGTAGTGACCAAAGAACAAAACTGGAGCTATGATTGCACTGGTGTTAATTACAATCATACAGGTCTCACAAACAGAATATTGTCTATAGAGAAAAAGAGCTGCAGAGGAACAGAAACTTTTCCTCCAACAATTTTCTTCATCTATTGATCAAGAGGAGAATAAACTGTGCAGCTGAGCCTTTCCTCATTAATGTTCAAGAACACGTCTGTTATAAACAATGAGCTAAAAGAACATTCTCACTCTAACTACATTTCACTGGCAATCAGAAACTGATATGTATTTATTTTATAGTTATGTTTGGTTACTTAAAGATGATTGTGATTACATTAAACAGTGTATTCTGGGTGGATGAATTGTTGTCAACAGCCTTTAATATAAATACACCAATTTATTTGAATTTATTGACAACAATTTATTATTAAGCAACTTAATTAAAATACTTGTTCTTTTGGTTTGTAACTTGTGAACTAAAGGACTTAGCAATATCAGCAATAGTGAAGAAAACCAAGTGGGCATAATAACATTGTTATCCTGAGTGTTTAGTTAGTTTGTGTTTATCTTTTGAAATAAACATCATATTTATTCATATTCATGATAACTCTGCTTTACCTCACACAGCAACTCTTTCTCATCTACTAGACATTTAGCAAATCTTAGTATGCTAAAACTACAGTAAAACCAAGCCCCAGATCCATAAGCTGCAGCTGCAACCTAATGAATGGTCATTCAATCAGAGTTTATTTTTAGTAACTACTTTATCCTGGTCACACTTCCACAACTGTCTATATACATTATATATACACACCTTCATTCATTCATTCATGCTTTGTCCTGGGCAGGTGAATCTGGAGCTTCTCCCAGCAACACTAGGGATGATGCAGGAATACACCCTGGATGATACAGCAGTCTAATGCAGGACAAAATGCACAGACACATTCACACACTCATTCAGACTTAGGGGAAATTTAGTGTCAGCAGTCCACCTTAAGTTGGAACGTTTAAACCACAGTACAAATAAGAAAACAGAGGACAAGCTCAAAAGGCTAGAGTCATCATCCCTCCATCAAATAAATATGTTTAAGATTATAGACATTACCCTTATGTGCAATCAAATCTTGTCACTAATTTTTTATTATTATTTTTTTTATCTGTATGATCAAACTCACATCTGTTCAAATGAACATGCAGAATAAACACATGAACAAATGAAAGATTTAATAAATGAATGTAGATGTAGATTCATGAATTAAAGTATAGTTGTGTTAATCCCTCATTTTCTTTTCAGGCTATTAGCTCCAGCTGCAAATGTTTTCACAAATGTTGTTTGTGTCTGTGGTTAACTGATAAGTTGGTAAAGTGAGTCTCTTTCGTCTTCTGTGGTTTTAGAAACTTAATATACCATGTTGATGTTTTTGTAAAGCCTTTCAGTGACTCTGTATCACTGTGCTACGTCTCTAAGAGCACAATGATAGAGTGCAGAATCTGAGAGCTTTAGACCTCTGATAGTAAGTTCAGTAGAGTCTCTGCTTGTTTTCGACTCTAGTCGACGATCATCAGGAGTGCTCTCATCACCTGCATATGACCTTGCGCCTTTATACAGTAAAAACTGTGGTGCGCTGTTAGGATATTGTTTGTACCAGTAAAGCAAAATATATTCATTGCTTGCCTCATATGAACATTTCAGAGTAACAGTCTCTGTTTCTTTCCTGACAATGTTTGCATCTGTTGGCCAAATTTTATCTGCAAAGCTACCTGGTGTGACAAAAATATAAAGAAACATGTCAGTGAAGTATTTTTTGTAATTCCAATATTGACTTAAGGAATCAAGAAATTACTAGATTAATACAAACATGCTTATTAATTAATGCAATTATTTAACTGATTAAATATCATTGTAATAATTAATAACTGATTGAAAATGACCTGTAACTAGAGTGAGAATCAGTGGTATGTATCTCACTATGTACAGTAAGTTGTATAGTTGATCCATTTCTGAACACAGCTCTGTGAGGATTCTGTATAATAGTGCTGTATGTGCTGAACTTTACACGTCTCTAGAAGGACACACCCAGGAAGTGATGCAGTTGTAGTATAACTTTTTACAGATTATTACTTAACAATATCAGTGAGAGTGAACTGAGTAACCGGTACAACACAGAACAAAAACACTGTTACTTCACAAACCATTGCATCAGACATGCTATTTTATCATTGTAAAATATTTATTCCTAAATAAAAGGATATAAAGGTTTGACAGCGGCACATTCAGCACCGCACGCGAGTGGTCTCCTTGTTTGTAGCAGTGTCCATTGTTCAACTTAAACTGAATTGACTTTATTTTACTGTGAATACTGTGCACAAGAGCAGAAAACAAATGATGCACTAATAAATAAGGCAGTTATAGTCACTGCTAAAAAACCCCAGAATTGTTCTGTAGTGGTTATACCATCTGTAGAGATATTGCTATGTGGAGAGCAGGTTTCCTGTGTCAAGCTTTAACACAAACGAATGAAAGTACACACATTGCAGTGTTAAATTACGCAGATATACTACATAACTAATAAGACTAATTAAATCTAATTAAAAACAATTTCTGAATCTACAAAAATCAATGTTAACTCACCGAGTGAAAGCCACAGACACATGAATATAACAGTGAACATGATGGATGAGCTTATAAATGAAAATAAAATTCCTGCAGTCTGATATATTAACATTATAAACATTCATGAAGCTCCACCCCCCAGCATCACATGACAGTGTCACTAATGTTACTGACAGATTGTTGATTCTTACTGAAGCTTTCTGGCTTTACATTCAGCACCACATGGATAAATTTTCCTGAGCACATGGTAAACAAACACAAACTGATAGCATGAAAAATACTTCAATAAAATAAATGAACTAATGAATGTGGAAGTGAGTGTGCATTGTGGGAAGTGGAGTCTGGTACAATGCAGGATGGGAAATTGAAATTTAGGTGTGTGTAGACCTAATGACCTGTTTATTAAATAGGATTACAAACAGTTGAGGAGTATTTTACTGTGGTGAGGAACAAACCAGCCTCTTTTCTTTCTCTAATCTATCATTTTTTATCAATAGCATCTGTATTGATGGATTTTTATATCATTATTTTTCATTTAAGCATGAAACTGTGTACAAATAAAGAGTGTAGTATTTATATTATCTCATGACAAACATCCCATTGCAGGTGAACATGTACATTTCATTTTTACAGAAATTGCATGTATAGCCCTACTACAAGTTTCCTTTCTGGATTCAAGCAAACTCCTTTCAAGGCTTGATGATGTGTTGAAAATGACACTAATTAGCTTGATTGTACAAGCAGAGATTATTAAAACATTCTGATTGGTTCTAGACTTTTTTATATATAAAAGTATTATCTATGTAAGGCTGAAGAATAGCTGTAGTCTTTATAATTGTGTAAAGTATTCATAATCATAATGTCAGCATCTCTGGGGGATGTAAGCAGAATCCTAGTACTTGGCCAACAATAAGATAACAGCCTCCACCATCTTGTGGTGAAAGGAAAGAGACTTTAACACACCAAGGTCTTTTCTGTTTGAACTTAGTTATTTATTTATTTTTTACTCAATCATAAAACTATATCCCAATTTGCACATAAAAAAGCCTGCTGGGAAAAAGAAGCCATGGTTTTGTTATATTGTTTGTTTTTTTCACAAATTATGACAATAATAATTTTCAGAACATTTCTTTATTCAACTCCTGAACTTGTACAGAGCCTCAGCTGCTTCACTGAAGTTCAGAAATGGTCCCAATTGGACCCTCTGAGTACCTTTCTCTTTAACTTTCTGTCTAATGTAACTTCTGGTTTCCTGGCCAAAATAGAATAGTTATAGAAGAATAGAAGAAGAATGAATGAATGAATGAATGAATGAATGAATGAATGAATGAATGAATGAATGAACTGTCTACTAATAATCAAATATTATAATAATATAAACTCTTTATAAATCTTGAGAAAGAAAGAGAGACTTCCCCAAAAGGGCATGTAGCAAAACTGTGTGAAGGTTTTTGTACAGTGCAGCTGGATTTCCTGTCACTGTGGGCCTCAGAGCACAGTAGTATAGAGCAGAGTCTGATACAGCAGCAGAGGAGATGTTCAGATCCACTTGTTTATCATCAACTTTAACAGACATTCTTGGGGGAGGATCAGAATTATAAGTTCCACTTTGATCAATATAAAGAAGGAATTCAGGTTTAGATTTTGGATATTGTCTGTACCAGTACAAGTAGTCTGATGTACCACTTTTTTTGTATTTGCAGGACAGAGTAACATCATCACCTTCATCTACAGCTTTATGAGGGAAATCTGGCTCTATTGAATCTGCCATGGAGTCACCTGTCATAGAGAAGAGAATATAATGTATAAATAATCAACAGGAAATACTTAAGTCAGACCCACACTACATTTTCACACTGCATCACCACACAGACTAATATTTAATATAATATAGTTAATATTTCTGCAATAACAAAAAGTCAATGTTAACTCACCTAGTGAAAGCCACAGATACATGAATATAACAGTGAACATGATGACTGGTCTTAGCTCAGTGAAAATAGTGGAGATCTTTCTGTAATCTAATATGTTAACACCATAAAGCTTCAAAATTGCTCCACCCCACAGCATCACATGACAGTGTCACCAATGTTGTTGTCAGATTGTTGATTCTTACTGAAACATCCTGGCTTTACATTCAGCCTCATATGGGAAACCTGTCCAGAGGACATTTAAGTAAACACATACTGAAAGCAGGAAATTAATGTATTTATGTAAAAATGATCAATTTAATCTAGTAAAAATCTAATCTAATAATTACATTGTCAGTATTTTAATTATATATGTTAGTGATGTCTCTAAATTAGAGAATTATTGTATAAACACCAGCAGGCAGATTAATGTTAGAAACACTAAGTGGAAGAGAATCAGGTTTAATTGAGAATAAGGAATATTCTTTTTACTTGATAATTAAGGTTTAAACTCACAATAGCATCAGAAGAAGAGAAAGAAGAGTAAAGGCAGATTTACAGATAAGTTTCCAGTTTTCAGTGTTTCTGACACAGCAGGTGCTTTTGTTTGTCACAGAAATGACATTAGATGATTATTTATTCTTATGACAGTTTAGTGTTAAGTGGACAGTTGTGTTGTTTAATCAGAATAGTATCTCTGAAATTATCTTAGGCACTAAGAGTAACCAGGGCAGGGGTTAGGATATTATATCAGCAGTATGTATGATAGAAGAACAAGTATACTCTATGTCACAAAGGTTTTACTGTGAAAAGTAGCTTCCATCATCTCAGAGAATGTGAGCAGGTTGTGTGGTAGTGTCTCTAGAACTTAACCCACAATAAGATAAGTGACTGCGCCATCTTGTGTTCACTGAAGAGAAAAACCTTAACTTGGACAAAATAAAAACCTGCAAACAGTTCATACAGCCATACATATATATTCATACTGTGGATTAGTAATTATATATTAGAACTTTCATGTAAATTGTATTTACAACACCAGGTTACGTTATTTAATGTAAAATACAAAAAGAAATAATAATAGAAAACTAAAAGGAAACAGATGTTGAAAACAGTTAAAAATTTCAACAACTAAACTGAACTGGCCATTGAGAAATACTTTATGTCCACATGACATACTTCCATTCCTATCAGGGGATTAAACACACACACACACACACACACACACACACACACACACACACAAACAATTCCCTTTAGATAAATTTACTCAGACGCTTGTTCATGAATCACAACATAATGATTCTTTCTCACACTGAACACTGCAAAAGATCAGAAGACAACAATGCACTAATGAATAAGACGGTTCTAGTTACTTGTTTGAAAATACAAGGAATTGGTTTACTGATAATAAGATAATCCTTAGTTTTGAAGATGATCTCCTTCTGTTGAGGTTGAACTTGTTGAACATTGGGCTATAACTGATTAGTTTGACTATTATATATGTGAAGTTACGACACTTAGACAATAAAATGCCCTTCATCTGCAGTGTAATTACTCCAGACAGAACAGAGAGGATCATGAGTCCACTGGCATTGTGGAATTCTGCTATGAGGATTGACCTGAGCCTTGTCTTTAGTGCACTTGTTATCAGTCAATATGGAATTGTACCATGAGGGTAGAAATCTTTCTTTATTATAAAAATTACTCCATACTGCAAGAAAATACTTTAAGCAGAAGGATTTTAACAGGAGTTTAGGTTAGTGTCAGTTTGTGGGCAGTTTTGCATCACTTCCAAAAAAAAACATGACAGTAGGAAGATTTGCTAGGAGAAATTGCACTTCTGTGTGAATGAGTGTGTGAAAGGGTTTGTGGAGTGCAAAGGACTGACATCCCATTCAGGGTGTTTTCCCACCTCATGTCTGGGACAGACTCTGTATCTACTATGACCCTGACCAATAGAGAAAAAGATAGAAGCCCCCAAAAGGACATGTAACTTTCTCTAAAGCATTGGAAGAGCTGCTTTTAATATAACAAAACTGTGTGAAAGTTTTTGTACAGTGCAGATGGATTTCCTGTCACTGTGGGCTCCAGAGCACAGTAGTATAGAGCAGAGTCTGATACAGCAGCAGAGGAGATGATCAGATCCACTTTCTTATTCGTTTTATCTTGCTCTTTTTTAAGTTTTATGGACAATCGTGGACGAGGTGGTTGAGCCTCAGTGACAGTTTCAGTGCTTTCATAAATCAGCAGCAGAAACTCGGGTCTTGATCCAGGTTTTTGTCGATACCAGTGGAGACTGTTAACTGATCCAGTATATGTGCAGGACAGTGAGATGTTGCTGCCTTCCATTGAAAATACATTGGTTTGATCTGGTTTAATGTTATTGTCAGCAGCCTCTGCTATAAAAACATTACAACAATATTGTGATTATTTTAATCATAAATGACACATTTCACATGAAAAATTATGTCTTATAAATTAGAAAAAATAATATTTTGTGTGCAGTGTATATGACTTACCAACATCAGCAAGAGTGAAAAACACCACGAAGAGGAACAACATTGCTTTCCTGAGTGTTTAGTTCAAACCTCTAGCTTTAGAAATGAATGTCAGTGTTACTATTTGATGTACATCTCCACCTCTAGCTCCACCTACTTGTATTTATGTATATTCATGACAGATCTGCTGTTCTGAATACTGTTTATATAAAGCTTGTAGAAATATTTTTGTATTAATAAAACAATGTGGTCCTGAGAAGCAATGGATTCACTCATACCATTTACTCAATTTTTCTGTGATATTTTGACATTAAAAGTTACAACACTTGTTTTGGGGTCTCTCTCTCTCTCTGTCTCTCTCTCTCTCTCTCCTTTCTTTAGTAGGTGGTTTTTGGGATTGCACTGTGTGACACTGATTTTGGAATATGGAAGAAATATTTATACAAATACCTATGTCTTCATAGGCCCCATATATTTCTCTTTCAAATACTGCTGAATTTGTCATTTCCATGTTTTTTTTCCTCACAAGAAAACAGATATTGATAGTAGCTGTAAAACTTAACAACTCCACTGAATTGGCCATTAAGAAAGTCTTGTTGTACATCCTGTCCTAACAGGGAAGTAAACACACAAAATTACTTTAAATTTACTTAAATACTTGATTATTAATCAGAAGATAATATTTGAAACCTCTTCTTCTTCTTTCGGCTTTTCCCTTCAGGGGACTCCACAGCGAATCATCTCTCTCCACCTATCCCTATCTTCTACATCCTCAACACTTGCACCTACTAGCTTCATATCCTCCTTTATTACATCCATATACCTCCTCTTTGGCCTTCCTCTTTGCCTCCTGCCTGGCAGCTCCATGTCCAACATTCTCCTACCAGTATACTCACTCTCCCTCCTCTGGACATGTCCAAACCATCTTAATCTGGCCTCCCTAACTTTGTCCCCCAAATATCCAACATGAGCTGTCCCTCTGATGTACTCGTTCCTAATCCTGTCCAACCGTGTCACTGCCAAAGAGAACCTCAACATCTTCAGCTCTGCTACTTCCAGCTCTGACTCCTGTCTCTTCCTCAGTGACACTGCCTCTAAAACATACAGCATGGCCGGTCTCACCAATGTCCTGTACACCTTCCCCTTGATTCTTGCTCTTACTCCTTTCTAAACTGTATCTTACCACATCTAGCTCCACCCACTTTTACTTAGTCAGAGTCATGTCAACTGTTCTGTTCTACCTCCTATATATATAACCCTGTGCTATTTCTCACACTTCATGTCCCAGCTTGGTCATAAGAACTAATATTAAGATGAACATACCTAGAAGAAGCATTAACAGTAAAAGATTAAAGAGCAGCATGATAGAGATGGTAATCTGCTGAAAGATAAAGCTGAAGGAGTTTACTGTCATAGCCTGTGGAGCTCCACACTTCCTGCAGCTGACACTGTTGATCAGAATATGTCTCACCAGGGGGCAGAGTGATTCCTGGGTTTTTAGATGTAATGTTTTAGTTGTAATTACTGCATCACACTGAATGATTGACAATGTTATTTTATGATAACTTAGAAAATATTCTTCACTAGATTATACTACACCTCTTGATTTAGACACTTCTGAATGTTGTGAATTGTTGACGACAAATCTTAGTTTGTTTTTATACATGTAAATTGTTGCATCTGCACAAAGTGACCATGTACTGTTTTTAATGATGAGACTGACAGGAGTTTTTCTATAACACAACTTTACTGCTTATGCACCGGATACAAGAGGGGAAAACATTGTTTACACCTACTGCGCATATGTAATAAAACAGAGAATCAATACGGAGTGCCGTAAGGCCAAACTGTGCGAAATTTTGATAGCAATACACAACATACTCCTCCCCTTTTACTTTCAACATCAACCTCAACAAATACATTTTTTTTAAACATATATATATAAAACTTCTAACACTAGGGGAAAGAGGGTAGACTGCCTTGTTTCCCTGATTGAACCCTGGGGATTATTCTGCCCCAACATTGTGGGTCAACCACTAACTAGAGATCTAATCTTTGTGGTGGTTTCCGCACTCTGGTCGGATAACCATGAAGATCAGACACGGGAGGTGTTGTTACAACAGTGTCTGTAATAGTCACTGGTGTAGGAGATATATTCTCGGAGGGAACAGTTATCTGACTTTTATTGGAAAGTGGTGCAGGCAAGATTTCTAGTACTACATCCCTACCAGAGTCAATGTGAGACGTGTGTTGTTGTTGAACTTCCCATTCACTGGGATTATCACTGGAGATTGCTGAAGACAATAACTGGTCAACGTGTCTCCTCCATGTCTGATTGTATGTATGAAACAGGGCCAGTCTGTGCAAGAATGGTTGCAGGTACCCACTTTTCTCCCTTCCCGTAATTAAGAGCAAGTATGCTGTCACCTCTGCTGAAACTCCTAAATTTTGCCTTACGTCGTCTCTCCAGCTGCCTACGCTGCTGTAACAGGACCACCTGTTTGGTTCCTTTTGGTCTCAACAGATCCAGTCTGTTGCGCAGTTGTCATTTCAACAGTGCTGTAGCTGGGGAGACTTTCGTGACTGCATGGGGAGTGTTCCTGTAAGAGAACAGAAAAGTGTTCAAGTGCTGATTTAGGGAACCCTTACCCTGAAATGTCTTTAGGGCCTTCTTCAGAATCTGGACAAAACATTCTGCCAGGCCATTGGTGGATGGATGATACGGTGCAGATCTTATGTGTTGAATCCCATTCACACACAGGAAGGACTGAAACTCTTCTGACACCAGTTGAGGGCCATTATCACTTACAAGCTGCTGAGGTAGTCCGAAATGACTGAATGTGGATCTAAGCTCTTCAGTGGTTTTCTCAGAGGATGTGCTGTTCATAACTGCTACCTCCGGCCATTTGCTGTGAGGATCGACAATCACTAGAAACATGTGACTCTCTATTGGACCTGCAAAGTCTATATGTTTTCTTTGCCATGGCTCCTCTGGGAAGTCCCATGGGTACAATGGGGCCATCTGTGGCATGTTTCTTACATTTTGGCAATCTGGACATCCCTTTGCTTCCTCTTCAATCTCTGCATCTATCCCAGGCCACCAGAAGTAGCTGTGTGCCATCTCTTTCATCCTCACTACTCCCGCATGTCCTGCATGAAGTTCCTTCAGCAAAAAGTTCCTCAAAGTCAGGGGTATAACGACACGATAACCCCATAGTAAGCAGCCAGACTGTACAGTTAGTTCATTTTGCCGAACCAGATAAGGTTTTAATTTTTCTGTCATCTCTCCTCTCTTGCCTTGAGAGATCCAGGTCAAAACTTCTGACAAAACTGGGTCAGTTCTGGTGAATCGTTTCACTTGAGCCGCCGTGACAGGTGCACTTTGAACTTCTTTGAAGTAAAAGATGTCAGCTTGACCACCTTCTGATGGTGTGTCCGGCAGGGGCAGCCTGGACAGTCCATCTGTGTTGCAGTGCTGCTCAGATCTCCTGTATTTGATGTCGTATTGATGTGCCGACAGGAACAGAACCCAGCGCTGCACGCGATTTGCCGCCAGTGAGGGAATGACAGTTTGAGGGCCAAAGGTAGAGGTAAGTGGTCAGTGGTCAGCAAGTAGAGTGAATCTGCGCCAGAACAAGTATTGATGAAATTTCTTGACACCAAATATGATCGCTAAAGCTTCTCATTCAATTTGGGCATAATTGCTCTCTGCTGAGTTCAGGGTCCTTGACGCAAAAGCAACTGGTCTTTCTTCACCGGATGGCATAACGTGAAAGTACCGCCCTGACACCGTATGGTGAAACATCACATGCCAGCTGTATTGGTATAGAAGGGTTATAATGTGTGAGGGCCTTGGACTGTGTTAATACACATTTCACATCCCTGAATGCCTTCTCACATCTGTCGGACCATTTCCATTGTTGGGACTAGTTCAACAGTTCGTGTAGGGGACGAAGCCTGCTGGCCAGGTTTGGCATGAACTTTGCGTAGTATGTCAGTAGTCCCAGGAATGAGCTCAGCTGGCACACATTCTTTGGGGACGGTGCATCCATAATAGCTTTTACCTTAGATGGAGCTTTATGGAGACCAGTGCTGTCAATTACGTGTCCAAGACATTCGGTGGGTTTGAAAAATTCACATTTGTCTTTCTTTACCCGGAGACCATGCTCTTTTAGCCGCTGTAGCGTTGTATTTAGGTTATGGAGATGATCCTCATCATCTTTCCCTTGATTAACAGGTCATCCAGATAACACTATACTCCATTTAGGCCACTCAGGATCTGGTCCATGGCATGTTGAAACAATGCTGGAGCCGAAGTTATTCCAAAAGGTAGCCACTGATATCTATATAGGCCCTTGTGTGTCACGATGGTCAACAGCTCTTGGGAAGCAGGATCAACCTGCATTTGAAGGTAAGCATGACACAAGTCTATTTTGCTGAATTTCTGGCCGCCCGCTAATCCAGCAAAAAGATCTTCAATTAACGGCAAGGGGTACTGTTCCACAGTTAAAACAGGGTTTATCGTAACCTTGAAATTGCCAAAAATTCTGACCGTTCCATCCTTTTTTAATGCAGGAACAATAGGTGTGGCCCACTCACTGATGCCCACTTTCTTCAGTACTCCAGTGTTCTCCAGGCGGTCCAGTTCTGTTTCCACCTTAGGCTTAGTTGCATAGGGAACAGGGCGGGCTTTAAGGCACTTAGGTTTACTGTCGGGTTTAATGGCCAGCTTTACAATGATGTCTTTCATGTTCCCCAGCTCATCTCCGAACACCTCTGCATGCTTCCTCAGGATGTTTTGTAAGCTGGTAGACTCTTTCGCTACTAAGTGCACTTCTTGCCAATTTAACTTTATTTTCTCTAGCCATGCTCGGCCCATCAAATGTGACTACTACCTTTCACAATATATAGTGGTAATTTTACCTTCTGGCTGTTCAGCTTCACAGTTACATCCACCACCCCTAAAAGAGGCACAAGCTCTCCTGTGTATGATTTCAGAGTCAGCTTTGCTTCCTTGGGATGGAGGTATGGCCACTTCTCTCTGTAAGTTGACTCAGTCACGAGTGATACAGCTGCTCCTGTATCCACCTGCATAGGGACGGCCTCCCCATTTAACAGTGGCGTCACCCAGTAGCCATCAGAATTTGAAGACACAGACATTATGTGTGAGAAGTCATTTTCTTCAGATTCATCCTCTTGTTTCCCCGTATTTTCTACTTGATTGATGTGTTTCTTTTTAAATTTCCTGACATATCCTTCTTTTTGTTCCACCTGTTTAGTTGGCTTTACTTTCTCATTTATGGTCAGCTTTTTGCTTTGACATGCACTCTCAACGTGTCCCTTTCTTCCACAGTTTCTGCAGTCTTTGTCTTTGAACCAGCATTCTTGTGCCGGATGACCACTCTTTCTGCAGCGGTAACATGTTCTCTTGCCATCCTGTTTTATTTTCTGCTCGCTCTAATGTAAGATAGACAGGTGTTCAAAAGGCTGCGCCAAGCGAACCTGAAGCTGAAACCTGCAAAATGTTGTCTCTTCTGCTGCCAGGTAGTCTACCTTGGCCACGTCGTCTCAGAGCATGGTATAGCCGCCGACCCAGAGAAGGTGCAGGAAATTCAAGAATGGCCACAGCCTGTGAGTGTTCACGAAGTTCAACAGTTTGTGGGTCTTGCATGCTACTACAGGCGGTTTGTCAAAGATTTTGCTGCAGTTGCAAAGCCCCTTCACAACCTGTTGAGGAAACATGCCCAATTTCACTGGACCCCTGAGAGCCAACAGGCATTTGATGAGTTAAAGAAGCTGCTCACTACCACCCCCATCCTTGGCTACCCTATGGACATTGGTGATCTTGTTCTGGACACAGATGCTAGCAATTTCGGAATCAGACCTGTGCTTTCTCAAGTACAACAAGGGAACTGCGTTCTGCTCAGACAGCCGATCCGGAAATTGCTCCCATCAAGAGGTGTATGGAGGAAGCCAATGAATGACCTTCCTGGGAGAATGTGTCCCCCTATGGCCCAGCAACAAAAGCCTACTGAAGCCAGTGGCAAAGACTGTACCTGAATGAGGGCCCTGAGTTTTATCCCCAGATAATCCTGCCGCGAGTTTTCCAGGAAGATGTAATGCGCCAGATGCACGAGGAGCCAGTGGGTGGACATTTCGGTGTGGAGTGAACATTGTCTTGGTTGTGGACCAGGTATTGTTGGTACCAAATGTGAGAAGATGTTTCACTTTGGTGTCGCACACGCACATTATGGGGCACCACTTACACTCCATAGTGACCAAGGCACCAATTTTGAATCAGAGGTCTTCCAGAGCATGTGTGAGTTGCTAGACATTGACAAAACCTAAAAACAAAACACAACACCTTTCTGACCTCAGTCAGATGGACAGGTCGAGCAATTTAAAGGTACTGCAAAGCAAATCCATCAGGGGGCACCTGGATTTGAACCAGGGACCTCTTGATCTGCAGTCAAATGCTCTACCACTGAGCTATACCCCCACAGGTAAGTACTAGCAACTGACAACAGGTTGCCCTTTCAAAGCATTTTAAACCTGTCATTTTAATATTGGACCAAGGGTGCATAGATTAAAAGTCAATCTGCAGTTTCCTACTGCGATGGGATTATCTACACATGATATCGTTTGTAGGCTTGGTCATTTCCAGACAACTTTTAATGTTGTAAACTGTTAACCAGTTAAGGATACCTGAATCAGCGGATTCAGGCAGCGGTATGCGGATTCGTCCAGGGGGCCGTCTGATCCGCAATAAAATTCTCTAACGCACTCTGCTTGGTCCCAATGAAAAGAGTGTCAACTGGTCTAGGTGGTCTACTGGTGTGGGAATTATTTGTTACAATGAAAACAGTCCCTGCTGGTAGACGTGGCATAATGATCAGGGTAACATATTACTGTGAAGACAGTCCTTGTTGGTGCAGGGTGTGTGGAATTTGTTCATAGCAGACTCTGGGCACCTTAACACAAATCAGTCGCCCCTTGAAAGCCAAAGCCTATTTGAGCATCTTTGCTATCCAAGAGCATCCCTTCAAGGCCACAATTTACCCATCTTTGTAAATTCACCACGTTGTTTAATCCATTCCACAGATAAGTGAGGCTGTCGGAGGACAAAGGTAGGTCTTACCCTGGATTACATTGTTGTCGTTGCTAATACTTTTATTTAGTGAGTCCCTGTGAGTAGAGCTGGTATAATGATCAAGGGAATTTTTTAAATGTGGAGACAGTCCTTGTAGATGGTGGAGGTGTTTGGAATATGTTCTTGGCCATCAATGGGCACCTTAACACAAATTCATTGAGTCTATAGGCGATATGCTTAATCTTTTTGGTTATGCCCACGGACGACTCAACAGTCTAGAGCGCAGAGCGCTTAATGCCACTCTACAGAAAATCCTAGCCACGACCTCCGTGCGATGTCATTGGGAGTGGGACCTTATGGTTCCTTATGCTGTAATGGCTTACAGAGTGACCAAACACAGCTCGACTGGGCTTACCCCAAACATGATGCTTTTCAGCCAGGAGATAATGGAGCCCATCGACCTCATCACAGGGAAGCCCCTAAGCAACACAGTGACTGAATCAGTCCCACAATATGTGATTCAGATGAGAGAAAGTTTGGAGTTTGCAAATCAGGTGGCGAGGAATGCACAAGGCCAATCTGTGGAGCGTGCTAAACAGTATGATAAGCGAGTGACCAGAACATGCTACAAGGTCGGTGATGCAGTGTGGTATCTTGTCAAAAGAACCAAGCAAGTGAAAAACAAGATCAGGAAGTTTCTCCCCAACTACGATGGCCCTTACTTTATCTTGGGACATCTTGACAACCTAGTGTACTGAATCCAAAGAAATCCTAGGACCAAAGTAAAGGTCGTTCATCATGACAAGCCCAAACCCTACCATTCTCTGCAACCCTTGGAGAACAGCTGGGTATTTAAAGACTCGGACGGTTGGCAACCTCAGGAAGTTCCTGCCCTAAGCCTGGAAGCTGATGGAACTGGACTTCACCTGAATCTGTCTTGTCTCTTAGCAGAGGAAACTGAAAATTCCAGTGGCACGAACAGCACGCCTCTCATGGATAATCCCGCTGAACCGATGACAGAGCAGGACACACAGAGAATGTTCAGTCGAGTGGGGGTAGCATGCTGCAACAGGATTCGACAGGGACTGTTAACAACCAAATGGGGGGTAGGCCAATGGTTGGACATTGTGTTGAATGTATTTCTGCCTTTCATTTACACCGTAGATCTATGATAATATCATGGCTAATGTGTGTGTTGATGTGCCGTGTATCCGTCATACTATGTTGCTGGAGTGGTGTTAAGGGTTTAATCACCATCCAGAGTGGGGGTAGTGTTGCGGGAGTGGGGTAAAGTAAGAGCTGTTGCTTTAAGACCACTGTCTACAGGGAGGTTGTAGTCCTGAGTGAAATGCATTATGGGTAGAGTAGTGCGGAACAATGTGCTCAGAAGTGTGTGTGCGCTCGCGGTTCATCTAGTTTGGAAAGCAGAGAAATAAAAGCTTATTTGCTATTTATGTTAGAGTTCATGTCAGTTATTCCATCCGGGAGTAAATTTTGAGGGAAGTAAAATGGCATGCATCGGCTAACTTTGTCCGTCTCATCCTTTTTTTCGAACACTGAACTACCGAACTGCTACCCTGCCACTGTGAGTTATTGGAGAGGAGGAAGTAACACAGGGTTCTTGAAAGTGTCCTACTACTGGGGAAAATATTACATTGTATTGTATATTATGTTATATTATATTATATATTTATTGTACATTTATTGTAAAATCAGTGTGACATTAAAGGATAAAGATCGTCCTACCGTGAGGGGCTGAGTGTTGTCAGAAGGAGCTCTTTCTCCCCGCAGGACGCGGTAACCATAGTAACCAGTGATTTCCGGATTGGACCTAAGATTTCCAGCCCAGCTACAGCTTAAAACCCGTCCATTTAAAAATGAAATAAAATAAAATACCAGCCCAAAATGCATAGTGTGATAACTAATACATTAACAAACAGAAAACCCAAAACAAATGGGTTTGTGCAAAGGGCACTATTTAGACACACACACACACACACACACACTGACAGACCTGCAGCACAGGCGATCTCACCCAGTGTCCAGCTCTTCAAGTCCTGCAGAAATCCGCGGAAGTTTTGATAATTTTATGATCATTCCTAAATATTATACAACATTACATTAGTATTATGGACTGTAAGATACTGAGCCGGGAAGTGTGATGAAGGAACGAACGAATCCGACCCGAAGACGGTAGTGACTGCAGAGCCGTAGCCTATGAGGCTGTCACGTGACGAACAAGTTTCCCAGCACAGACCCAGATAGGATCTTGCGCATGCGCGGTCAATACAAAATGAACGAATCACTCCCGAATCATATTACGGATTCATTCAAAATGAACACAAAGAGCACAAAGATAGAGTGCAGAATCTGAGAGCTTTAGACCTCTGATAGTGAGTTCAGTAGAGTCTCTGCTGGTTTTTTCTCTAATCGACGATCATCAGGAGTGCTCTGGTCAGATCTTGACCTTGCGCCTTTATACAGTAAATACTGTGGTGCGCTGTTAGGATATTGTTTGTACCAGTAAAGATGAATGTCTTCACTGCTTGTCTCATATGAACATTTCAGAGTAACAGTCTCTGTTTCTTTCCTGACAATGTTGGCATCTTCATCTGTTGGTCCAATTTTATTTGCAAAACTGCCTGGTGTGAAAAGAATATAAAAAAATATGTGAGTGGAATAGTTTTTTTAAACCAAATATTGACTTAAAATTCAATAAATGACTAGATGAATAATAGAAAACATGGTCATTAATTAATGCACTGAATTAATTGATTAAATATTATTGTAATAATGAGTTCTGTTAATAAATTGATAAAAATAAATGACCTGTAACTAGAGTGAGAATCAGTGGTATGTATCTCACTATGTACAGTAAGTTGTATAGTTGATCCATTTCTGAACACAGCTCTGTGAGGATTCTGTATAATAGTGCTGTATGTGCTGAACTTTACACGTCTCTAGAAGGACACACCCAGGAAGTGATGCTGTTGGAGCATAATTTTACACAGATCATCACTTCACAGTATCAGTGACAGTGAACTGAGTCACTAATACAACACAGAACTATTCCACTGTTGCTGATCAACCCACTGCATCTGACTCATGACTCTAACACCAAAAAGACACAATAACTCACAGTACTTTATCCTTTGATACTAACTTTTTAAACTAAATACATTTCCAAGTTTTTTCTATTTTATTTTGAGTAGAAAGTGGAATAGAAAAGCTATACTTGTATTCAGGCTGTATAGGTAACAAGAGGTTTTGTGTTTTTGTTAGCTGATAATTCTGAACTACTGTATGAGTGCAGCATTTGACTCTGCAAGCTACTGTTATAAACAGATATAGCTAATGTTAGCTTGCTAGCTAGCTATCCTCAGTTATATCAGAGAACAAACAACTCCTGTTCAGTCTTCTGCAAGAGTCTCCTCATGATGATGACCAAAAGAGAGCAAAATAAAATAAATACATGGAAGTTTGCTGATCTTATGTCAGACTGTTGTATGTAATGAATTACTGTAAAATATTTAGTATGATAATGCATTTAAAAACTAACAACAGTCAATTTAAGCAATTATTTAATGTACATTTGATTTTTTTTAGTAAATTAGGACTCCAAAAAGACTATCTATAGTGGAGAGATGTACAATAATATCCTGTTCATGAGTTTATTCTGCTGTGTGAGTTTATTTCACTTGAAAATTGTGAGAGTCAAAAACTAGCAGAGTTCCTGATTTAAAGGAATGTAAATTATTGAGTTTAAGCAGTTTATCTACCTTCAGTATAATAAAACTGTGTCAGTGTTTTTGTACAGTGCAGCTGGATTTCCTGTCACTGTGGGCTCCAGAGCACAGTAGTATAGAGCAGAGTCTGATACAGCAGCAGAGGAGATGATCAGATCCACTTGTTTAGTTTTATCATCAACTTCAGCAGACAGACGTGGTGGCATAGGGTCAGTTTTATCTCCACTCGGTAAGATGTAAAAAAGGAACTCAGGTTTAGATTTTGGATGTTGTTTGTACCATTGCAAGTTATTTACTGCACCACTGAAGTCTTTGTAGCTGCAGGACAGAGTAACATCATCACCTTCATCTACAACTTCATGAGGGAAACGTGGCTCTATTGGATCTGCCATGGAGTCACCTGTCATAGAGAAGAGAACATAATAATTTTTATTTTTCAGTTATATAACTCATATTATACTTTTTCTTAACATCATAAAGGCTAATTAATCATTAATGTAACACTTCCTTTCTGAGAAGGTCAATGATAACTTACCTAATGAAAGCCACAGACACATGAATATAACAGTGAACATGATGAATGGTGTTAGCAAAATGACAATATTCTGAGGTCTTTCTGTACTTTATTATATTAACATTTCTGAGGTTCATGAAGCTCCACCCCTCAGCATCATATGACAGTGTCACTAGTTTTACTGACAGATTCTTTACTGCATCCTGACATTACATTCAGTCTCACATGTGGAACAAGACATTTATCATTCATCTAATAATTAAGGTTTTACATATTATACCAGGGGTCTCTAACTCTTTATTGGACTCTTAGTCAAATATCAAGTGGTTTAGACAATCAATAAATCAATTAATCAATTAATTACTTGTTTGTGTATTTATGTGACTAACAACATTACACTTAAATGTGTTCATTTATCAGCTTTTATCTGAAAGCTTTATCTTTAATGTGATGATTTCATTAGGTAAAAAATAAAAATCCACATCATAGGTACAAAATCTACAATGTTGAGTTTCTTGAACATTTCCTGATAGAGACATGGTTACAGAGTGACAGCAGCACATGTTTATTAGTGGCTGGGTTTATTGTTTTATTCTGCCTCCTTGTGGAACAACAGAAACTGGCGCTGTTTTCTGGATATTTTCATTCAATTACTTTCAATAGATGATTTTAATGTAGAATAAAGTTAATTTCTAAATTTATTCAGTAGGACAGATTAGCCAGGATACCACTGGATAAATGGATAAATGGTAATTGCTAAATTTTGTATAGCTAATATTCATTCATTACATTCTGACTATTTAAAATCAACTTCAGTTACTTCATAAAACCTTATAAAAGTATGCATGTAACATGTACAGTTCTTTTTGTTATTGATCTAGACATCACTCTGCTTCAGTAAAGAAATTACATTCCCTAATGTCTTGTCTTTTGTTGTGTATGGAACACGGGAGCCTGTGTTAGCTACACACACCATTTTATTCTTTTTTAATTTTTTTATTTTGTGTATTATATCACTTTATGGATTCGTTATCTTTTCTTTCTCTTTTTTGTGTTATTTTGTTTAGCTTTTTAGGAGGTTTTGTTTTCCTTTTGCTCTCTGGATCTTCATAAAGCTTCTTGAAGCTCCACCCTGCAGTATCACATGACAGTGCTGATCATTATCACAGCCCAACAAACTCTATTATCTTTCTGTGTCAATATATATATATATCAATGGCCTTCTCTACTTTAGGGGCCACAACCCCACCAAATACCATAGATAGGTATTATTATGTGACATTGTGATTGTATGTATGTTCTGTTCCCTTATTTCCCAATTATTAGGTTTTGTTTCTGCTCATGTGTCTCTAACTGTCCTCATGTAGGTGGGACTCTGTGGCAATCACCATTAACTGGGTGACACACTTGACCATTGAGAAGACAAGAACCCAAAAAAGAACCAAAAGAGGTGGAGCTACCAGTTTAAAATGCAGCACATTGTTTCAGACTCTTGGTTCAGTGTTAGCATGCTATTCTGGTGTTTGTTTGTTTGTTTGTTTGTTTGTTTGTTGCTTGCACTCCGTGTGTGCACCTACATTCCACCATGTAATTTTTTTTTTTAAATGTCTAGACAAACTAGGTTAGCGGGCAGGGGTCACTCCTTGTGTTTCTTGCTAGCTTAGCCTTAGCCATTGATTGATGTTATGGCAGTTAGGCTGTTATATTAAATAAAGCCTAGTGTATTATATTTTTGCTATATTCATTCCTTTGGCAGCATCCGTGTGTCCATGTTATCTCTCCTTGGTGAGACTACCTTTTATGGAATTCTGGTTTTATGGTTGTTGCTATAATTCAGTCAGCCCACAATCTTAAACTGTTGTTATTCTTGCACTTACCCAAGGTTTCTGCTTCTCTGGAAACCTAACAATGATTAATTTTTTTTTTTTTTTGTATTTAATGAGTGCATAGGATAACAACCACTTTCTTTGGTATTTCAATGAGGTTTGGAAAAACATCTGCTGATCTTGACAATAATATCAAGGATGTTGTGTGTTGTTCATTAAAAGTTAAACAGAGACCCTGATGTTTCCAGTGTTTTTTTTTCAATCTGCTATAGGTTCTAATGCTCTGACACTCAGTTTCACATATTCACATATGCTAGCAATATTTATCTGAATGTAGTGATGATGATGGAACGGAGGTGTGTGTTCTTCTGTCTCTGCAGGAAATTAAAAACACTTCTGGGATTTTTGGGATCTCTGAGGATCGCTAGTGAAATATTTGTGTCTAAATGAATGAGCTTTCTCCTAATAATCCAACATGTGTCAAAAATAAACTCTTTATAAATCACAAGAGAAACAGAATTCCCCAAATTTATGCATGTAAATTCAAAACTATCATCAGAACTGATTTCAATATAACAAAACAGTACAGCTGGATTCCCTGTCACTGTGGACACCAGAGCACAGTAGTATAGACCAGAGTCTGATACAGCAGCAGAGGAGATGATCAGATCCACTTTCAGACTTATATTCTGCCTTTTCTAAACTTTTCTAAACTTCAGCATAATATATTTGAAATAAATATTCAAAACTCACCTAGTGAAAGCCACAGAAACATGAATATTACAATAAACATGATGAATGGTTTTAGCTGAATGAAATATTCTGAGGTTTTTCTGCACAATAATATGTTAACATCATAAAGGTTCATGAAGCTCCACCCCACAGCATCACATGACAGTGTCAAGAGTGTGTGGCTTTACATTCAGGAGTGAGGTGGACTGGAAGGCTCTAACAACGCAAGATTAGAGATAGTTATACATGAAAAATGTACATATGACATGATTAGTACAACTGCACTAGAGGTATAATCAGAAAGAAATCTAAAATTAGATGAGTATTTATTCTTCTGACAGTTTAGTCTAAAGTGGACAGTTGTTTTATATGAACTGGTATATCTGAAATTAGCTTAGCTACTGAGATGAACCATGGCAGGGGTTAAGATAATATTTGTGCAGTATGTATGATAGAAAAACAATTAGAGCCTATATTACAGAGGGTTTATTGTGAAAAATATGTGAAAAGAATGTGAGAATGTTTATATGGTGCTCTAGTATTTGGCTCTCTATAAGATAACTGAGTTCACCATCTTCTTTTCATTAAGGAGAAAAACCTGATGATGCAAATAAATGGTCACAGACAAAAAGATATGAAACTTTGCATTTCATATATTTGTAAAGGATTTTTATTTGTAATACTGTAATACATTATATGACTGTTTTTGCCTCTTCAAGTCAGGGTGGTGGGCTTGCTGTTTTTCACTGCAACAAACTTAAAATATTTAGTGCTGCCTTCCACAATATAACCTCATTTGAGTATCTGACACTGAAGGTGGTTGGTCCAACACCTCTCCTTATAATTCTAATTCATTGACCAACTAAGTGAACTACTTACTCTTGCTTGCACAAGATCTTTACCAGTAATACAACTTGATGACTTCAGTATCCATGTAGACACTGATTCTGCTAAAACTGAGAAACTTATGTCAATACTGGAAAACTTTAACCTTATGCAACATGTAAACTTACCCACCCACTCTCATGATCACACACTTGACCTGATCTGTTCCCCTGGGCTGAACTGGGTATCTCTGACCACAAGCTCATGGTCAAGTGATTGACCCAATATCTTTCTTTTTATCTATTTATGCTTTTTCTATTCTTGGCTCTGCTAGATTTTCCCACACCTCTGAGATTCTGTCCATCTATAACCTTGCCATTTCTCAAGCTTTAGAAGAACATGTTTCTACCAAGATAAGCCTGGTTCCCTCTTCCTGCACCTCTCACTGGTTCACTCTTGAGCTTCAGAAAATGTAAGTGATTGGATGAACTCTTGAGATTCTATATAGGAAAACTGGCCTAGCTGTACACTCCATAGCTTACACTGAGCACCTGCTTAGATACAGAACTGCTCTAAACAGCACCTGGACATCTTATTTCTCCACTAATATCAATAATGCCGGCTGTAAACCCTAAGCACCTTTTGCCCCGTTGCACAAACTCACCCAGCCATCGTCACATAATATCGCTGATATCAATGCTCTCTGTCATCACATAACATGTCTGCTTAATGCAAATAATGCATTTATGTTAAGTTGCATACCTGGCAACCAGACAAGCAAAACATGATTTACTGTGCTTAAATGTGATTGGTAGGAATCCCATCCATGGTGGATTCTTGTCTCATGGCCAGTATTCCTGGGATAGACTCCGGATCTACAGCAAACTTGATCTTAACAAAGAGGTTACTGAATGAGTGTACTTATAATTTATATTTACCTGAAATGTTCTTGAAATGTTGCCATTTTATCAAATCAAAGTACATTAAAAAGACTGTACACTTAACCTACGTACTACTTATAATACTTTTCCCAGTATTTTTTTTCCAGTAGTTAATCTGAACCAAATCAGTGATGGTCATATTTGTGTGTATTATCACTTGTTATGCAGAAATTAATTACAGCTATAACAAACAATAGTTAAATAGGTTAAACATATACACGTTACTGAACCTGACTGTCTGAGTAAAGTGTCTGGTAGAAGGGTGGGAGGCAACATCCACAAGATTGTTGGCTTTATACTTGTATATTTAATATACAAGTATATTATTATATAGTATATATATATATATATATATATATATATATATATATATATATATATATATATATATATATATATATATATATATATATATATATAGTATATTTAATGGTGGATAGATAGACTCTGATGATCTTTCTAGTGTTTTTTATTATCTTCCTTAGAGTCTTCTGCTCTGACACTGAGTGGAATTTCATATTAAACAGCAGTTTAGTTGCACATGATGCTCTCAATATTTCCCTGAATGTAGTGGTGAGGATGGGAGAGAGGTATTTGCTCTCCTGTCTGTACAGGAAATTGAAACACATCTGGGATGATCTGGCCCAGATAAGATCTTATGTGATGCAACACAAAACTATCATTTCATATCGTTTCATTTCATTTCATTTCATCACTTTGGATCTTCCTGAAATGAACAATCATGTATTTTTAATCCATAGTTTGTTGCTTTCACATGTCTATAAGCCTCTTTCTTCTTCTCTCTAGATATAGACTCATCATTTGGCTGATGATAGCCAACACTATATTATCATCAACAAGCCTGAAGATGTTACTTAACCTAAGATGTAAGTCATCACAGTGATCACAGTATCTGAAGAAATACCCAAGAAGATTGAATACCAAAACAAGTTAAAGCTACTCTTAAAAGTTATATTAATAATCCCTCTCTAAACCAAATATTATACCATTAATGGATGCCAAAGATTTACCTAATTTCTACTTTTCAGGGACTGTGGAGCTGTCAGACCAGACATCATGACTATACAATGGCTCGCTGTATCCCCATGGGCTTCCTCAGGCTTTTCTGTTTTTCTTACATTTCTTCCTTATTCCCAGTTTTCCCAAGAAAGATTATAGATCTCTGACAAGGAAAAATTGGTTACTGAAGCAAAACAATGAATTTCCTGTCTCCTAATAATCCAACATTAGTCAAATTGTAATATATATATGAACTCTTTACAAAGAATTTGCCCAAAATAGCATGTAAGTTGCTCAAAATCATCAGTAGAACTGCTTTCAATATAACAAAACTGTGTGAAGGTTTTTGTACAGTGCAGCTGGATTTCCTGTCACTGTGGGCGCCAGAGCACAGTAGTATAGAGCAGAGTCTGATACAGCAGCAGAGGAGATGATCAGATCCACTTGTTCATCATCAACATTAACAGACATTCTTGGGGGAGGTTCAGACTTATGAGTTCCACTTTGAACAATATAAAGAAGGAACTCAGGTTTAGATTTTGGATATTGCCTGTACCACTGCAGGTAGTTTCCTTTAGTGCTTGCTTCGTATTTGCAGGACAGAGTAACATTGTCACCTTCATCTACAGGTTTATGAGTGAGAAGTGGCTTTACTGAATCTGCCATGGAGTCACCTGTCATAGAGAAGAGAACATAATGTTTTTAACCTTTAAATAATCAACAGGAAATACTTAAGTCAGACCCACACTCTGCATTTTCACACTGCATCACCACACAGACTAATATTTAATATAATATAGTTAATATTTCTGTAATAACAAAAAGTCAATGTTAACTCACCTAGTGAAAGCCACAGATACATGAATATAACAGTGAACATGATGACTGGTCTTAGCTCAGTGAAAATAGTGGAGATCTTTCTGTAATCTAATATGTTAACACCATAAAGCTTCAAAATTGCTCCACCCCACAGCATCACATGACAGTGTCACCAATGTTGTTGTCAGATTGTTGATTCTTACTGAAACATCCTGGCTTTACATTCAGCCTCATATGGGAAACCTGTCCAGAGGACATTTAAGACACATACTGAAAGCAGGAAGACAATCTATTTATGTAAAAATGACCATTTTAATCTAGTAAAAATCTTATCTAATAATTTCATTCTGTAATATTTAAATTATATATGTTAGTGATATCTCTAAATTAGAGAAAGTTTGTATAAACACCAGCAGGCAGATTAATGTTAGAAACACTAAGTGGAAGAGAATATGATTTATTTAAGAATGAGGAAGAAATGAGTATTTTCCCTTGGTAATTAAGGTTGAATTAATCCCTTATGTCTCAGCTCTAACAGTTAAATCTGAAAAATAAAACTTTCCTGTACTCACAGTAGCATCAGAAGAAGAGAAAGAAGAATAAAGGCACATTCACATATAAGTTTCTAGTTTTTAATGTTTCTGACACAGCAGGTGCCAAAGAAATGACATTAGATGAGAATTTATTCTTATGACAGTTTAGTGTTAAGTGGACAGTTGTGTTGTTTAATCAGAATGATATCTCTGAAATTATCTTAGGCACTAAGAGTAACCAGGGCAGGGGTTAGGATATTATATCAGCAGTATGTATGATAGAAGAACAAGTATACTCTATGTCTCAGAGAATGTGAGCAGGTTGTGTGATGCTCTAGTTCTAGGCCAACATTAAGATAAGTGACTGCGCCATCTTGTGTTCACTGAAGAGAAAAACCTTAACACCAAAAAAATTGTTTTTTAACTTACCAAATTTATATATGTGCAGAAATATAATTGAAAAAAATAATTGTTTCTCTCTCGCTCTCTCTCTCTCTCTCTCTCTCTCTCTCTCTTTCACACACACACACACACACACACACACACACAGCCATTTGCTCACCCATTCACACCTAGGGGCAATTTAACATTATCAATCAATCTACTTAGACTAGCTTTATTTAGATATTACTTCAAACTTGTTGCAAAATATACACTAATAATATTAAAAATTAGATGATTTTTCAGTAAGTGGCAATATACAGTATCTCACAAAAGTGAGTACACCCCTCACATTTTTGTAAATATATGGCAACCTGTAGCTCTGGTGAACTCCATGCCCAAGAGGGTTAAGGCAATGCTGGAAAATAATGGTGGCCACACAAAATATTGACACTTTGGGCCCAATTTGGACATTTCCACTTAGGAGTGTATTCACTTTTGTTGCTAATGGTTTAGACATTAATGGCTGTGTGTTGAGTTATTTTGAGGGGACAGCAAATTTACACTGTTATACAGGCTGTACACTCACTACTTTACATTGTAGCAGAGTGTCGTTTCTTCAGTGTTGTCACATGAAATGATATAATAAAATATTTACAAAACCGTGAGGGGTGTACTTACTTTTGTGAGATACTGTATGTCCATGTGTCCATACAGCCCTAAAACATCAGGCATGTGTGGCTTGGGGTGCAGTCAGAATTCTAATTCATCCCAAAAGTGTTGAGTGGGTTTGAGTTCAGGGCTGTGTGCAGGTAACTCATTTTATTCCACACCAAACTTGTAATAAACATCTTCATTGAGCTGGAACATGTTTTTGTAAGAATATAAAAAACATCCTATACAATTGTGCAGCAGTTTGGAGAATGCCCACATACTGGTGTGATGGTTAGGTGTCCACAAATGTAGCCATATTGTACATATTCAGGACTTTGTAAGAATTAGTATTGTTGTAATAATGTTGTAATAACTGGTTGTGCATGTCAATAAAGAAACATATGTAAAAATATGTTAATATAAATACTGAACCCTTCTCAATATCTCAGTACCTCAGGTTATGGATTCTCCTTTCATACATATGCATACTTGTACCCTTTTTTAAAGGGCTACTGCAATATAAGCAGAACATTCATAAAGCTGCAAAAAAATGTTCCCAATTATATATTTGCTTGAAATCTAATTTGTGCAAAGCCAATATTAAGTTATAACTTGTACTCAATTCACAGACAGATTAAAGTGCACAGTATAATTGCACATTTTATTAGGTAGAATGTGTGTGTGTGTGTTCAGTGATTGTTTGCAGTCTGAATGGCCAAGGGGAAGAAGCTGTTTGTAAGTCTGGTGGTGTGAGACTTTGTTGACCTGAAGTGCCTCCCAGATGGCAACAGGTCAAACAAGTGATGAGCAGGATGTGAGGAGTCTCCTGTGATGGCCTTGATTTTGCTGAGGCAGCGGGACCTGGACATGTCATCCAGGGAGGGCAGAGGGCAGCCGATGATTTTTTGAGCTGTTTTTCACCCTCTGCACAGTTTGTCTGTCCTCATCTGTGCAGCCTGTGCACCACACACCCAGACAGTATGTCAGTGTGCTCTCCACAGAGGTCTATAAGTACTGAGCCCTCGGGTAGTGTGGCCGAGTGGTCTAAGGCGCTGGATTTAGGCTCCAGTCTCTTCGGAGACGTGGGTTCAAATCCCACCGCTGCCAGCTGAGCCTTTTCAAGGCAGTGGTTGTGGGCTCTGGCACCACAAAGGCTTTACAGGGGTTGTGGCTCCTGTGCCTTCTGCAAATGTGCTTAAGAGTTGCCATTAGCTGGCTGTCTGGCTGCAAAAAAAAAAATGAGCTCACACGGTACCGGAGCCCCCAGACCCAGGTGCTGAAATAGCACTTACTAGGTGCATTACTAGGTGGTTCTCCTGCATCTTCAATAAACAAGCTACAGTTAGTCCAGAATGCAGCCGCCAGAGTTCTTAACAGATCAAGAAAATATGATCATATAACCCCAATATTATCATCCCTGCACTGGCTACCTGTTAAGTTTAGAATTGACTATAAACTAGCTCTACTCTCATACAAGGCTCTAAATGGTTTAGCTCCCACCTATCTATCCAGTCTTCTAACACGTTACAATCCACCACGCTCTTTAAGATCACAAAATTCTGGACTGCTAGTAGTTCCCAGAATATCAAAGTCCACAAAAGGAGGTAGAGCGTTTTCGTATTTAGCTCCAAAACTCTGGAATAGTCTTCCTGACTGTGTTCGGGGCTCAGACACAGTCACCCAGTTTAAAAGTAGACTAAAGACTTATCTCTTTAGCCAGGCATACATCTAACACTTCCCATAACCTTGCACGCCAGTACATCTGATTAAATGCACATTCAGCTAGTACTGCTAATATTATGAACAGCAGCTACGCTAATGCTGTTCCATTGTTTCCTTTCTTCTACCCATCCCGAGGCATACAGAGACTGTGCCGGCTCCAGTGGCATCCGGAGATGGACCAGCTCCAGCTGGGTTCTGCTTGTGAGGATTGGAATATTCAAGCAGTGCCATGGACAACAACCTCCTTATTGATTCACATAACACTATACACATGCTGTATCTACATCACACAATTGTCACCCAAATGAGGATGGGTTCCCTTTTGAGTCTGGTTCCTCTCAAGGTTTCTTCCTCATACCATCTAAGGGAGTTTTTCCTTGCCACAGTCGCCTCAGTCACCTCAGGCTTGCTCACTTGGGATAACATCTAGGACTGTTTGTCTGTTTGTCTGTTCATATGTTTGTTGTTTTTTGATGTGGTTTCTCATGTAAAGCTGCTTTGAGACAATGCTCTTTGTTAAAAGCGCTATACAAATAAAATTGAATTGAATTGAATTTATTGCAACAGACTGGGATGCAAGTTCATATCAGCAAACCTTGTCAACAAGAGCCTAAGCCTTTCAAACCTTTCCTGGGTTTGGATCTTGAATCACGTCTGGTAATGGAAGCATGCGTGGTACAACCATTGTGACCGCCTGCCAGAGTGCCTCTCTTTCCAGACCTGGCAGGCCTCCCTTGACCACAGCCCCACAACCCTCCAAGTGCATGGGTAGCGTCGCCAAAAAAAAACATGGTTATTAATTAATGTAATTAATTAACTGATTAAATATGATTGTGATAGTTAAAACTATTGATAAACTGATGAAAATGAATTACCTGTAACTACAGTGAGAATCAGTGGTATGTATCTCACTATGTACAGTAAGTTGTATAGTTGATCCATTTCTGAACACAGCTCTGTGAGGATTCTGTATAATAGTGCTGTATGTGCTGAACTTTACACGTCTCTAGAAGGACACACCCAGGAAGTGATGCAGTTTTAGTGTTATTTTGGACAGATCACTTCACACAGTGTCAGTGACAGAAATCTAGAGTCATTATGGCTGGTGTTGTATTTCAAGATTCATCATCTATACAATACTATAAGCCTTTATCTGTTTGTGTGGTTTTTAAATTATTTGTACATTTATAAATAATTATGATAATTTGCTGTGGAAAATCATAGGAAACTGATCCAGATTTAAACAAAATCTCTCATAAGTAAATTTGCTATGTCTATAACCAAAAGGTAATGAAATTCAGTTCAATTCAATTCAGATCACTTCATTTTTATTTGTACAGCACTTTTAACAATGGACATTGTCTCAAAGCAGCTTTACAGAAATTCAGAATTTCAGAATAGAAATTACAAAGTTGAAAATTAACTTTACCCCTAATGAGCAACTCTGAGGCAACAGCGGCAAGAAAAAACTCTGTGAGACGATATGAGGAAGACTCAAATGTGAACCCATCCTCATCTGGGTGATACCAGAGAGTGTGATTATGAATAAATTACCTTCTAATTGTATATTATCAAACATTAAAAGCAGCAGAGGAGATGATCAGATCCACTTGTTTAGTTTTATCATCAACTTTAGCAGACAGACTTGGTGGCATAGGGATTTACCTCCACATGGAGTGATGAAAAAAAGGAACTCAGGTTTAGATTTTGGATGTTGTTTGTACCATTGTAGGTTGTTTACTGAACCACTGTCTTTGTTGCTGCAGGACAGAGTAACATCATCACCTTCATCTACAACTTTATGAGTGAAAAGTGGATCTAATAAATCTGCCATGGAGTCACCTGTTATAGAGAAGAGAACATAATAATTTTTTAGTTTTGAGTTATATAACTCATATTCTATTTTTTCTTAACATCACACAGGCTAATTAATCATTAATTTATTATCTCCTTTCTGAAAAGATCAATGTTAACTTACCTAATGAAAGCCACAGACACATGAATATAACAGTGAACATGATGAATGGTGTTAGGAAAATGACGATATTCTGAGGTCTTTCTGTACTCTATTATATTAATATTTCAGAGGTTCATGTCTCCACCCCGCTCCCTGTATTCCAGAGATAGGCTCCAGGTTGGAGCTTTAATTTTCAGAGGTAATTACAGTGGGATTTGAACCTTCTGGGACCTCTGGAGAAACAAGCTTCCAAGCAAGAACCAAGCCGGCAGTGCAAGTTTCCATGAGTTTTATCCCAACCACTCTATTCCATTTAAAACCAGGGCTCATCCGGGATTTGAACCCGGGACCTCTCGCACCCGAAGCGAGAATCATACCCCTAGACCAACGAGCCAGGTCATCCCTGTTGAGCTTGCTGTGCGCCAATGGAGGTTCACTGTACTCTGTAACTGTATGACCTTCCTGTTCATATGGACTGGGGTCCGAGTAAAAGGAACTCAGTTACACAAAGTCAAGTTAACAATAAAGCGAGGGCTCCTGTGGGATTTGAACATTTTTGGAATCGAGACGCTAAGTGTGAACCAAGTAAGCAGCTCTTGCCATTGGGCCAAATATATCATTAATCTCGGTGGACATGAAGATCAAAATCAATTCTTGTAGAACAAGCTTGCTTTAGTGTCAGGTGGAGGTTTCAGTATAGGTCAAGTTTACAGGATTGTAGCTTCTTTGCTGGAAACTGTACTGTTGCTCCAGTATAGCTTGGTGAATATTATGAGGCTTCAAGTAGTTTCTGTGATATTTTCAGTAAGTTTAAAAATGATTCCAGTTGGTAATAAAATTGAATTAGCTGGTTGCTAATGAAACTCAGGTGGCTGGTGGGGTATGGTTTGGTAACTGTTACAAGGTCTCATCTGTTCGATAGGGTGACACTAGGAAGCTGTAATGGAGTCCCATGTGGTTGCTATGGATTTTAAAAAATATTTTAGTATGATTTATGTCATTTACATGGTTGTTACTGTAGTCTTAGATTTCTGTTCTTGGTGAACAGGAATGAAACCCGATGTGGTCTTTAGCTGTTGTAGCTCATCTACCTCAAGAATTGATTATGGAGCACTATTTCAGTGGAGCTTATTTATTTCCTGATTGTGTGATGGAGACTGTGTTTTTATTTTCCACAATTCTTATTCTTAGTTATACATACTTTCAGGTATCCTGTAATTTCCCTTTTTATATTCCTGTAATATAAAAAAATATATTAAAGATCCTGCAAAGACACACATGATGAACACATTAAATCTCATGCTGAGAAACAAACAAACATAAAATAAAATAAAAATAAATCAAATCAGCTGCTTGTCAAAAGAGTTGTACAATATGCACATTTTTATTCCTAGAACATAATCAAATTCCAGCATGTGATCTTTACACTGTCATTAAGTAAATAAACCATCAAACCTGCCACTATTGTTTATGAGAACTGCACTTAATACTGCAGAGGGAGTGAACATGTGGCTTCTTCAAACACACACCTAACTTTTCTATCTGTATTTGGATTCACTTAGAATGTTTTGTCTATTCAATTCAAATAAAGTATTCATACATGGTTATATACATACATTTCTATTGGATCAATAATCAGAATGCTGATGTTATGCATAGCTTCCAGTCTTTTCTTCTTATTGTGATTCTTTAACACTTTCATGTTTGAGGTCTCTGTAGGTTTTTGGACAGTGAAGTTGACTTTCCTGTCACTGTGGGCTGCAAGGCGCAGTAGTACAGTGCAGAGTCTGATACTGAAGCAGGCGAGATCTCCAAATCCACACGCTTCAGACTCTTATGAACTTTAGCAGACAAATGAGGATGAGGAGTATCACCTGTCTGATTCCCTCCCGATTCCGTCAACAGAACGAGGAATTCTGGTGCTGCATTGGAATATTGTCGATACCACTGTAGATTGTTCATAGAAACAGTGTATTTATAATCACAGGAGAGTATAACTGCTTGCTCCTCTTTACCATAGACAGCAGAAGATGTTGGAGTAATGCTGTCCTGTGTGCTCTCACCTGAAGAGGACATTTATTTCAGAATAATATCATTTTATATTATACAGTATACATACAGTACATGTTTACAATCTAAAACACTCACACATGGAAACATTTCTTTACTAGTTATAAAACATTTAAACATGATATATGGGGATATATAAAATATAAGCTTACCTATGAACATGGTAAAAACAGAAACATACAGAAAACCATCATGTTTTAATTTCCTCTGTTGTTCTGAAAGTTTCCTTTTTATGTTACAGTAAATGTCAAGTTTCCTTCTACTCTGTCTTCAGTGAAGCATCTAAGCATTTCTTGTGTACAAAGCCTCAACTGTAGCTTCCCTCTGTTTTAACCAATCAGAGTGCAGGATTTGCCACATTATGTAAAATACACACACATGTTCTAAAAGAATTTAATGAGCAAAAGATTCAAATATTTAGTTCCTGTATTTCCTATTTCTATGAACTTAAACCTTTTCTAATCTACAAAATATATTGTTGCAATTACAAACAATTCTTATTGTGAAATTAAATTCTTCAGCAGATTTATAGTACACCCTTAAAGTCTAAACAAAACACCAGAGGTACTGTAGTGATTGATAGGATTTGAAAAAATTCCCCATAAAATTATAACAATATAAAACCCCTAACAAGGTGGTGTTTGAGAGCATGTGCACAAATACATAAGCATCTTGTATTAAGCTCAAGATTCTGCAGTAATTCAAGTGTTTCAGTCGGACTGCACTCCACACACCATGTATCTGTGCTGAAGCTTTGTTCAGGTTTAATGTTCATGGCTACTTTAACACTCCACATGGTTCTGTTGTGTCCAGGTCCAATCAGGTTCAGTTCTAGAGTATTTTCATGTCATGTACTGCCATCTGCAGGAGCTGAATTTAAATACACATATACATTATTTACATGAAGAACCATCAATATATTTAAAACAAAAGTATTGCTCACCACGCTGGGAATAGTTCACACTTTCAATTCACAGATTCATTTGGAATCATTACAGCATTTCAGCATATCAGAACACAAGAATAACCCGTCTTTTTCTTTTTTATCTGTATTTCTGACATTAACCTAGACAAAAACAAGTCCTCAGATTCAGCATCCTTAAAGAGACAAATTTGCTGGTGTGCTTGTGATTATTGTCCTTTAATATGACCCAGTTTCAGCCCAACATAAGCTCATGGACAGTCTTACATTTGTCTCAAGAATATTCTAATATAAAGTGGAGATCATCAATGTCCAAATGATTAAAAGTTTTCTAGAGCCTGTGGTTGCAAAACAACCGAATCCTCACCCCTCCACCACCATGACACTTGGTATGAGGTGTTTGTTGTGATAAATTCTGTTTGACCTTCACCAAACATGAAACTATGAATAATGATTAACCATCAGTCCAAAAAAATATTGTTCCCGAATTTGTTAAGATGCTGCCATGTTTTTTTGTAGAGAAAGGGCTTCTTCCTCTCACCTCTTCCATGAAAGCCATATGTGGAGGCAGGACTGAGACATTTGGCAGACATTGTACATCCATTTAACTGAAAATACAAATGTTAATACACAATTTCCATTTTCATTTCATTTTCACTCAATCTTGATGAATTTCATTATGATCAATAAAAGGAAAGCAAATTTGACTAACACTTTCCTTATTCATCCATTTTAACTTGTAACTATAGAATGGAATTATGGTCTGGAGTGCTCACATTTTGTTCTGGATCTTAGTTCACATTTGGTAAAGTAACATACATTTATACACACAGGTATAATAAACACATGAAAGAATAAATAAATGTATGAATGGAAAATAAATTACAGGATATATAATTATAGGATATTGTTTGTACCAATAAAGCAGAATGTTATCTCTGCTTCACTTATATGAACATTTCAGAGTAACAGTGTACTGAATAAACAAAAAGTAACCATGTGCCTATATCATGAATTAAAGTTTAAACCTAATGTCATGTATTGGAGTTGAGTTGAAAATCAACATTTTATATATATACACATATCCTGATGTATAGAAATGATCTGACCGAGGCTGTAATAGATGCAAATGAAATACTTTATTAGAGTTAGGATTGGAGGATGATGAGAGGAGGGTTAATATTGGTTGAAATGATATTAGATGAAAGACAAACACAGATAATTCATTAACACTAAACCTGGAAATGTAACGAGAAAGCAATTATTTCTAGTGAGAATGATAAAATGCTACACAGGCTACAACTGACTGTGCAATTCTGGTCCTAAAGTCCTGGGATCATTGTGCAGACCTGTCAAGGGGAAAAAGAAGAGAGATATTTTAAAATGTGACAATTGAAATGTTACAAAATCAATTTATACTCATCTGTGGAGCGCTTGAGCAATGTAGGGACAAAATATGAACTGTAACAAAGTATGGAATGGGAACTTGTGCAATAAATTGTGTGTTTGTGTGTGTGTGTTGTGTTGGTGGGTACTGGAAAGGTGTAGAAGTAAGGGAAGGACATTGCCAAGAGCCTCTCCAAAGTCTTCACCATCTCCTTCTCAACATGCTGCCCGAGGAGATGCCTAACCGTGCTGGCTAAAGCTGGCGGGTCGGTGTAGAGCTCCAGGGGCTGAGAGAACAGTACCACAAAAAGGCCTGTAAGCTGATCCTATCAACAAATTACACAAACACAAATCCAGTGTAATGTCACTGTCTTAGAGATACAATGCTGACCATTTGTGTAACATGGCATCAGAAGATATTTGAACACTTACAATAAGCACTGTGAAGTAGATCTTTGCTCCAGGCTCCCGAACGTCTACAACCCACTTGATGAGCGCAAGCAGGCGCTCCGAGAGTCCTCCCTGAAGCTTTAGGAAAGGGAGACGACAAGCTCCGTTAATGTCAGGGTTTAAAATATGGGAAAACAAAATGAAATAAAATAGATCCTGTTCTCAAACTACATTCAAGCATCGCTTTTAAATCTCCCGATAAGACGCTTACTGGCTGAGGCGTTAAGCCCTTCGTGAAGTATCCGCAGAGAAGCAGCTCGTAAAACACGTCCACGAGGTTGTAGTGGTAGGCCTGCAGAGAGCAGAAAAGTTACAAAAAGAAATTAACTTTACATAATGGAGTCCTAATGGAGTTCTCTATGATCAAAGTCTTTCAGATTTAAACAGCTGTCATGTTACACAGGCATTCATAAGCTTACACAGGACCCGGAGAGCACTGCTTTGATGGAGTCCCGATGAGAAGGAGTCCTCAGGAACCGAATCGGAGCCACGGAGGCCAGCTGTACACCAACTGCATCCTGTTAAAACGTAAAA
Organism: Hemibagrus wyckioides; assembly: GCF_019097595.1. Classification (NCBI taxonomy): domain Eukaryota; kingdom Metazoa; phylum Chordata; class Actinopteri; order Siluriformes; family Bagridae; genus Hemibagrus; species Hemibagrus wyckioides. The sequence goes on from NC_080716.1 coordinate 115,834, forward strand.
AACAAAAAACTCTCTGTAATTCACTTATGGTGTTCTAGATGGCTACTTAATTTACACCTTAACACGAAGCAGGATGTAAGCCTAAACATGTCCTGTTCTCCAAAAAAGATGATGTACTGTACATTTCCTCCCGCCGCCCCATCATAAGTGCTTCTTCTCATCGCAGTTTCATAATAACACATCTAACATTCTGTCACGTTCCTTACAGTAAAAACAGCTTGAGTAAAATAAAGGAAAGGTTTGTTTACCGGTTAAAAGGTTTGCATTACTCATTACGATATTTATCTTAATGATGCTACCAAGTTAATTATCCAGGCTTGCTAACAGTGTAGATAAACCAGTGTTTTTTTCACCCACACCCAGAAATAGAGGATTCTGATTTTTTTTTTTTAAAAAAAGGGAGAAGTAAAAAAACAAAAATTTCCTTTTTAACGCCGAAACGTTAATGAACCTGTGAGTTTGTAAACTAGTTAAGCTGAGAATAAACAGACAAATATTAGCATTAGTTAGCATTAGCTTGTGTAAATTCACCGTACATGGTGACTGATTAAAGTCTCAAAAACCTCCTGTCCCAGTCCATCATCCGAAATCTATCTAAATATTATACGGAATAATTATTAAAACCTTCACCCGAGTTCAGCAAGCTTTACACTCTATATGATATTGTGTAAATGAAATGATTAGCGAGGTTCGCTAGCTAGATAACATACATCTGTAACCAAGTCCTTTGGGGCGCTAACTGGATAATCACTAGTCTAATCATGATTTAGTGTGAAACCAGTACTCAGGGTTGGGAAAAGTGATCTGTTTGATGGGGTAAATATTATAATGTGGAAATAAATTCTCGTTAGCCGAGCTCATCAGCTTGGTTCAGGAGTTTAGCATTAGCACCAGTAGGCAAGTTTGCTAGCAGGCTAACTAAACATTATATTTACATCAACTGACCCAAACAATTGTGTAATAATTACAACAAACAGACAAGCTCTCTCAGTAGATAACATTAATCTATAATTTATTATTTACACTAGCTAGCAAGCTGCCCAATCACAAGACTTAGCATGTTTAAGTTTTAAACAGTAGCCAGGGTTCTTAAAAGTGTCCTACTACTGGGGTAAATATTACATTGTATTGTATATTATGTTATATTATATTGTATATTTATTGTTTATTGTATATTTATTGTAAAATCAGTGTGACATTAAAGGATAAAGATCGTCCTACCGTGAGGGGCTGAGTGTTGTCAGAAGGAGCTCTATCTCCCCGCAGGACGCGGTAACCATAGTAACCAGTGATTTCCGGATTGGACCTAAGATTTCCAGCCCAGCTACAGCTTAAAACCCGTCCATTTAAAAATGAAATAAAATAAAATAGCAGCCCCAAATGCATACTGTGATAACTAATACATTAACAAACAGAAAACCCAAAACAAATGGGTAAGTGCAAAGGGCACTATTTAGACACACACACACACACACACTGACAGACCTGCAGCACAGGCGATCTCACCCAGTGTCCAGCTCTTCAAGTCCTGCAGAAATCCGCGGAAGTTTTGATAATTTTATGATCATTCCTAAATATCATACAACATTACATTAGTAATATTGACTGTCAGATACTGAGTCAGGAAGTGGTTATGCCCAAGGCATAAGCGAACTAAGCGGCTGCTTAGGGCCCCGTAGCCACCAGGGGGCCCCCAAGAGTACATGAAATGACATCGTCTTTTTTTTTGATATCTGTCAATGGACAATGATTATTATACAAAATGACAATAATTAGTTATAATTAGTCAGATTGGTGGCACAGAGGGGCCCCCGAAATAAAATGTTAGGATATTGTTTGTACAATTAAAGCCAAACATAATGACTGCTTGACTCATAAGAAAGTGTCTGTTTCCTTACTGACAATGTTATCATCTTCATCCTACGGACCGATTTTATCAGAGTCCTAGCACCTGACCCACAATAAGATAACTCACTAAACCATCTTTTTGCTCTTCTTTTTCGTTTATAAGGTAATTGAAGGTAATTTATTTATTAATGACATTAATAAATAAACTTCTGAACTATAATTAATATTATATAATGTATATATTTAGTATTTTTTTGCATTTCTTTGTATAGCCTTCCCATACAGAGTTCCATAGAGTTCCTGGACTAAATCGCTGTTCCAGTTCACTTCAAATATTTTTCCATCTGATTTTATTCAGTAGGGTTAATTAAGTGTAGTGACCAAAGAACAAAACTGGAGCTATGATTGCACTGGTGTTAATTACAATCATACAGGTCTCACAAACAGAATATTGTCTATAGAGAAAAAGAGCTGCAGAGGAACAGAAACTTTTCCTCCAACAATTTTCTTCATCTATTGATCAAGAGGAGAATAAACTGTGCACCTGAGCCTTTCCTCATTAATGTTCAAGAACACGTCTGTTATAAACAATCAGCTAAAAGAACATTCTCACTCTAACTACATTTCACTGGCAATCAGAAACTGATATGTATTTATTTTATAGTTATGTTTGGTTACTTAAAGATGATTGTGATTACATTAAACAGTGTATTCTGGGTGGATGAATTGTTGTCAACAGCCTTTACTATAAATACACCAATTTATTAGAATTTATTGACAACAATTTATTATTAAGCAACTTTTTAAAATACTTGTTCTTTTGGTTTGTAACTTGCAAACTAAAGGACTTAGCAATATCAGCAATAGTGAAGAAAACCAAGTGGGCATAATAACATTGTTATCCTGAGTGTTTAGTTAGTTTGTGTTTATCTTTTGAAATAAACATCATATTTATTCATATTCATGACAACTCTGCTTTACCTCACACAGCAACTCTTTCTCATCTACTAGACAATTAGCAAATCTTAGTATGCTAAAACTACAGTAAAACCAAGCCCCAGATCCATAAGCTGCAGCTGCAACCTAATGAATGGTCATTCAATCAGAGTTTATTTTTAGTAACTACTTTATCCTGGTCACACTTCCACAACTGTCTATATACATTATATATACACACCTTCATTCATTCATTCATGCTTTGTCCTGGACAGGTGAATCTGGAGCTTCTCCCAGCAACACTAGGGATGATGCAGGAATACACCCTGGATGATACAGCAGTCTAATGCAGGACAAAATGCACAGACACATTCACACACTCATTCAGACTTAGGGGAAATTTAGTGTCAGCAGTCCACCTTAAGTTGGAACGTTTACATCACAGTACAAATAAGAAAACAGAGGACAAGCTCAAAAGGCTAGAGTCATCATCCCTCCATCAAATAATTATGTTTAAGATTATAGGCATTACCCTTATGTGCAATCAAATCTTGTCACTAATTTTTTATTATTATTTTTTTTATCTGTATGATCAAACTCACATCTGTTCAAATGAACATGCAGAATAAACATTTAATAAATGAATGTAGATGTAGATTTATGAATTAAAGTATAGTTGTGTTAATCCCTCATTTTTCTTTTTAGGCTATTAGCTCCAGCTGCAAATGTTTTCACAAATGTTGTTTGTGTCTGTGGTTAACTGATAAGTTGGTAAAGTGAGTCTCTTTCATCTTCTGTGGTTTTAGAATCTTAATATACCATGTTGATGTTTTTGTAAAGACTTTCAGTGACTCTGTATCACTGTGCTCCAACTCTTAGAGCACAATGATAGAGTGCAGAATCTGAGAGCTTTAGACCTCTGATAGTAAGTTCAGTAGAGTCTCCGCTTGTTTTCGAATCTAGTCGATGATCATCAGGAGTGCTATCATAACCTTCATTTGACCTTGCGCCTTTATACAGTAAATACTGTGGTGCGCTGTTAGGATATTGTTTGTACCAGTAAAGCAAAATGTATTCACTGCTTGCCTCATATGAACATTTCAGCATAACAGTCTCTGCTTCTTTCCTGACAATGTTTGCATCTGTTGGCCAAATTTTATCTGCAAAGCTACCTGGTGTGACAAAAACATAAAGAAACATGTCAGTGAAGTATTTTTTGTAATTCCAATATTGACTTAAGGAATCAAGAAATTACTAGATTAATACAAACATGCTTATTAATTAATGCAATTATTTAACTGATTAAATATCATTGTAATAATTAATAACTGATTCAAAATGACCTGTAACTAGAGTGAGAATCAGTGGTATGTATCTCACTATGTACAGTAAGTTGTATAGTTGATCCATTTCTGAACACAGCTCTGTGAGGATTCTGTATAATAGTGCTGTATGTGCTGAACTTTACACGTCTCTAGAAGGCCACACCCAGGAAGTGATGCTGTTCAGGATGAAATCTTGGCTCACTAATAACAATAAATAAATCTTGATTTCAATTTGACTTTCTGACCTATTTGAGTACTAAAATAAATGAAACCTAGTTACAAATAGAGCTCAAAACTTTAGGTCTGAAATTGATTCAGTGTCGACATTATTTTAAACTTATATAGCTGTCTATATACTGAATACTTACAAGACAACATTGTCCAGAATAAAAAACCTGCAGGTATATACATGAGAATAATTGTTTAGTGTTTACAAACTCCAAAATTAATTTATAAACAAGTTAATATAGATGGGTTAGAAGTTTCCTATATCTTCAGTGGATTGTTTTTGACATTATTATTATTAGTTGAATAGTTTAAGAATAATTAGGTGAATGTTTATTTAGCTATTTTTATTATTATATTCCAGTATGGACACAAATAAAAGGTTTTGGGATCATTTTGTCCTAAATGGTTCCTTAGCCAGTGATGTTCAATTAAAAACAGCTGGTAATTAATGTTTATTAACCAGTTAATTGAGTAACAAAGATCAGCTGTACAATTTCTCCTAACAGATAATATCTGAATATGATCTAGAATTACTACAACACTTGATTTATCAGTATTAACACATAAAACTGTTGGGTATTGGTATAGAGTATTTTAGTTTCTGTGGTCTGACTAAACCTATACAGAATCCTGCACTTGTGTCAAGCTGATTAGATATTGTTTTATTGATATTAGTTCAGTTACTGAGCCTGACTGTCTGGGAGAAGAAGCTGTTAAAGAGTTTGGCAGATGTTCTGTCCAGATGTTCTCATTCCTTCTGAAGATGGCAGGTGAGGAAAGAATCTGGTAGAAGGGGGAAGTGATGTTCAGAAAACTGACGGCTTAATTAATGTACACTTTCTGGTAATGATCCTTGATTAAAGTAAGAGAGACCCTGATGATGTTTCCAGTGGTTTTCTCTATCTGTTGTAGTGTCTTGTGCTCTGAGACAGAATACTCTTTTCATATTAAACACTGGTACAGCTGCACAGGATGCCATTTATTCCTTTTTTTATGTTTTCTCTCGTACATGTCTGCAGGAAATTAAGAGTTCACCCTATGGATTTATCCTTCTACACTTGTCCTCGCACTTCTCCACCTTCTCTCTGTATGTAAACTCAATATTTTGCTGATGAGACTCAACACTGTATTGTCATCAGCATACTTGAAGATATATTTTCGCTGTGCTTTAAGGCAGATTTGTGTTTCAGAAAAGGTGTTTATGATATTCAGACAGATTGATCAGTTTACAATTCATGCCTACGAACCATGTAAACCAAAAACTAGTAAAGATTATCAACTTGAAAGTGATCATATAGTATAGTAATACAAAATAAAAAAAAATTAAAATCCAAGACCAGCAACAGAGCACAGACTGATTACTGAGGATCGCTAGTAATAATCCAACATGTGTCAAATATAAACTCTTTATAAATCACAATAGAGAGAGATTTCCCCCAAATATGGCATGTGAAGTCGAAATTATCAGTAGAACTGCTTTCAATATAACAAAACTGTGTGAAAGTTTTTGTACAGTGCAGCTGGATTTCCTGTCAGTGTGGCCCTCAGAGCACAGTAGTATAGAGCAGAGTCTGATACAGCAGCAGAGGAGACGATCAGATCCACTTTCTTATCATCATGAACTTTAGCAGACATTCTTGGGGGAGTGTTGGGACTTAGATCTCCATTTTGATAAATATAAAGAAGGAACTCAGGTTTAGATTTTGGATATTGCCTGTACCACTGCAGAGTCTGTACAATACCTCTGAAGTCTTTGTAGCTGCAGGACAGAGTAACATCATCACCTTCATCTACAACTTTATGAGGGAAAAGTGGCTTTATTGAATCTGCCATGGAGTCACCTGTCATGGAGAAGAAAATGTAATGTATTTAACCTTTACACAATCAAGCCAGAATTACATACAGAAATCATGATTTCTAACAGCACACAATTAATAAACAACACATAATATATAAACTAACAAAAGGTCAATGTTAACTCACCCAGTGAAAGCCACAGACACATGAATATAACAGTGAACATGATGAATGATTTTAGCTGAATGAAAGCTAAAAGCTTCTGAACTCTTTTTGTACTCTGAAATATTAACATGATAAATGTTCACGAAGCTCCACCCCCCAGCATCACATGACAGTGTCTCCAGTGTTACTGACAGATTGTTGATCTTTACTGAAACATTCTGCCTTGTTTGGGAAACTCTACTGAAACTGTTTACATAGTAAACAAAGAAATTATTCTATTATTGTATTTATTCAATTTTATAAAAATTTACTGACAATTAAAATTAGTAAATATTTTAGTTTTTATATTTTATAAGTAGTGTCTTGACTTGTGGCATTTATTTGTTTGTTGTGATAAAGCATGTTTATTAGAGTTCATATTATTCTGCAAAGAAGTATTTATAACAGAGTCTACATCTTTGGAGGATGTGAGCAGAGTCCTAGCACCTGACCCACAATAAGATAACTCACTACACCATCTTGTGGAGAAATAAGAAAGACTTCAAGAGACAAGGTTTTTAAGGTAATTGAAGGTAATTTATTTATTAATGACATTAATAAATAAACTTCTGAACTATAATTAATATTATATAATGTATATATTTAGTATTTTGTGCATTTCTTTGTATAGCCTTCCCATACAGAGTTCCATAGAGTTCCTGGACTAAATCGCTGTTCCAGTTCACTTCAAATATTTTTCCATCTGATTTTATTCAGTAGGGTTAATTAAGTGTAGTGACCAAAGAACAAAACTGGAGCTATGATTGCACTGGTGTTAATTACAATCATACAGGTCTCACAAACAGAATATTGTCTATAGAGAAAAAGAGCTGCAGAGGAACAGGAACTTTTCCTCCAACAATTTTCTTCATCTATTGATCAAGAGGAGAATAAACTGTGCACCTGAGCCTTTCCTCATTAATGTTCAAGAACACGTCTGTTATAAACAATCAGCTAAAAGAACATTCTCACTCTAACTACATTTCACTGGCAATCAGAAACTGATGTGTATTTATTTTATAGTTATGTTTGGTTACTTAAAGATGATTGTGATTACATTAAACAGTGTATTCTGGGTGGATGAATTGTTGTCAACAGCCTGTAATATAAATACACCAATTTATTTGAATTTATTGACAACAATTTATTATTAAGCAACTTTTTAAAATAGTTGTTCTTTTGGTTTGTAACTTGCAAACTAAAGGACTTAGCAATATCAGCAATAGTGAAGAAAACCAAGTGGGCATAATAACATTGTTATCCTGAGTGTTTAGTTAGTTTGTGTTTATTTTTTGAAATAAACATCATATTTATTCATATTCATGACAACTCTGCTTTACCTCACACAGCAACTCTTTCTCATCTACTAGACAATTAACAAATCTTAGTATGCTAAAACTACAGTAAAACCAAGCCCCAGATCCATAAGCTGCAGCTGCAACCTAATGAATGGTCATTCAATCAGAGTTTATTTTTAGTACCTACTTTATCCTGGTCACACTTCCACAACTGTCTATATACATTATATATACACACCTTCATTCATTCATTCATGCTTTGTCCTGGACAGGTGAATCTGGAGCTTCTCCCAGCAACACTAGGGATGATGCAGGAATACACCCTGGATGATACAGCAGTCTAATGCAGGACAAAATGCACAGACACATTCACACACTCATTCAGACTTAGGGGAAATTTAGCTCCAGCTGCAAATGTTTTCACAAAAGTTGTTTGTCTCTGTGGTTAACTGATAAGTTGGTAAAGTGAGTCTCTTTCATCTTCTGTGGTTTTAGAAACTTAATATACCATGTTGATGTTTTTGTAAAGCCTTTCAGTGACTCTGTATCACTGTGCTACGTCTCTAAGAGCACAATGATAGAGTGCAGAATCTGAGAGCTTTAGACCTCTGATAGTAAGTTCAGTAGCGTCTCTGCTTGTTTTCGACTCTAGTCGATGATCATCAGGAGTGCTCCCATAACGTTCATTTGACCTTGCACCTTTATACAGTAAAAACTGTGGTGCACTGTTAGGATATTGTTTGTACCAGTAAAGCAAAATGTATTCACTGCTTGCCTCATATGAACATTTCAGAGTAACAGTCTCTGCTTCTTTCCTGACAATGTTTGCATCTGTTGGCTCAATTTTATCTGCAAAGCTACCTGGTGTGACAAAAATATAAAGAAACATGTCAGTGAAGTATTTTTTGTAATTCCAATATTGACTTAAGAAATCAAGAAATTACTAGATTAATACAAACATGCTTATTAATTAATGCAATTATTTAACTGATTAAATATCATTGTAATAATTAATAACTGATTGAAAATTACCTGTAACTAGAGTGAGAATCAGTGGTATGTATCTCACTATGTACAGTAAGTTGTATAGTTGATCCATTTCTGAACACAGCTCTGTGAGGATTCTGTATAATAGTGCTGTATGTGCTGAACTTTACACGTCTCTAGAAGGACACACCCAGGAAGTGATGCTGCTGTAGTGTAGAGTCATTAATATGGCTGTGTTGTATTTTAAGATTCATCATCTATACCATACTATAAGCCTTTATCTGTTTGTGTGTTTTTTTAATTATTTGTACATTTATAAATAATTATGAAAATTTCCTATGATAAAAATCATAGGAAACTGGATCCATGAGTAAACTGGATCCAATCTCTCATAAGTAAATTTGCTGTGTCTGTTCCCAAAAGGTAATTAAATTCAGTTCACTTCATTTTCATTCATATCACTTTTAACAACAGACACTGTCTCAATGCAGCTTTACAGAAATACAGAAATTCAGAATAGAAATTACAAAGTTGAAAATTAACTTTACCCCTAATGAGCAACTCTGAGGCAACAGCGGCAAGAAAAAACTCTGTGAGACGATATGAGGAAGACTCAAATGTGAACCCATCCTCATCTGGGTGATACCAGAGAGTGTGATTATGAATAAATTACCTTCTAATTGTATATTATCAAACATTAAAAGCAGCCGAGGAGATGATCAGATCCACTTGTTTAGTTTTATCATCAACTTTAGCAGACAGACGTGGTGGCATAGGGATTTACCTTTTACCCTCCTTTCTGAAAAGATCAATGTTAACTTACCTAATGAAAGCCACAGACACATGAATATAACAGTGAACATGATGAATGGTGTTAGTAAAATGACAATATTCTGAGGTCTTTCTGTACTCTATTATATTAATATTTCAGAGGTTCATGTCTCCACAAAGTGTGACATTCTCCATCCCGCTCCCCGTATTCCAGAGATAGGCTCCAGGTTGGAGCTTTAATTTTCAGAGGTAATTACAGTGGGATTGGAACCTTCTTGGACCTCTGGAGAAACAAGCTTCCAAGCGAGAACCAAGCCAGCAGTGCAAGTTTCCATTAGTTTTATCCCAACCACTCTATTCCATTTAAAACCAGGGCTCGTCCGGGATTTGAACCCGGGACCTCTCGCACCCTAAGCGAGAATCATACCCCTAGACCAACGAGCCAGGTCATCCCCGTTACCTTGATGTGCACCAATGAAGGTTCACTGTACTCTGTAACTGTATGACCTTCTTGTTCATATGGACTGGGGTCCGAGTAAAAGGAACTCGGTTACACAAAGTCAAGTTAACAATAAAGCGAGGCTCCTGTGGGATTCAAACCTTTTTGGAATCCAGATGCTAAGTGTGAACCAAGTAAGCAGCTCTTGCCATTGGGCCAAATTATGTCATTTACAGGGTTGTTACTGTAGTCTTAGATTTCTGTTCTTGGTGAACAGGAATGAAACCCGATGTGGTCTTTAGCTGTTGTAGCTCATCTACCTCAAGAATTGATTATGGAGCACTATTTCAGTAGAGCTTATTTATTTCCTGATTGTGTGATGGAAACTGTGTTTTTATTTTCCACAATACTTATTCTTAGTTATACATACTTTCAGGTATCCTGTAATTCTCAAAAATATATTAAAGATCCTGCAAAGACACACATGATGAACACATTAAATAGCATGCTCAGTAAAATAAACAAACAAACAAACATGAAATAAAAATAAATCAGATCAGCGGCTTGTCAAAAGAGTTTACAATATGCACATTTTTATTCCTAGAACAGAATCAAATTCCAGCATGTGATCTTTACACTGTCATTAAGTAAATAAACCATCAAACCTGCCACTATTGTTTATGAGAACTGCACTTAATACTGCAGAGTGAGTGAACATGTGGCTTCTTCAAACACACACCTAACTTTTCTATCTGTATTTGGATTCACTTAGAATGTTTTGTCTATTCACTTCAAATAAAGTATTCATATATGGTTATATACATACATTTCTATTGGATCAATAATCAGAATGCTGATGTTATGCATAGCTTCCAGTCTTTTCTTCTTATTGTGATTCTTTAACACTTTCATGTTTGAGGTCTCTGTAGGTTTTTGGACAGTGAAGTTGACTTTCCTGTCACTGTGGGCTGCAAGGCGCAGTAGTACAGTGCAGAGTCTGATACTGAAGCAGGCGAGATCTCCAAATCCACACGCTTCAGACTCTTATGAACTTTAGCAGACAAATGAGGATGAGGAGTATCACCTGTCTGATTCCCTCCCGATTCCGTCAATAGAACGAGGAATTCTGGTGCTGCATTGGAATATTGTCGATACCACTGTAGATTGTTCATAGAAACAGTGTATTTATAATCACAGGAGAGTGTAACTGCTTGCTCCTCTTTACCATAGACAGCAGAAGATGTTGGAGTAATGCTGTCCTGTGTGCTCTCACCTGAAGAGGACATTTATTTCAGAATATTATCATTTTATATTATACAGTATACATACAGTACATGCTTACAATCTAAAACACTCACACATGGAAACATTTCTTTACTAGTTATAAAACATTTAAACATGATATATGGGGATATATAAAATATAAGCTTACCTATGAACATGGTAAAAACAGAAACATACAGAAAACCATCATGTTTTAATTTCCTCTGATCTTCTGAAAGTTTCCTTTTTATGTTATTGTAAATGTCAAGTTTCCTTCTACTCTGTCTTCAGTGAAGCATCTAAGCATTTCTAGTGTACAAAGCCTCAACTGTTGATTCCCTCTGTTTTAACCAATCAGAGTGCAGGATGTGCCACATTATGTAAAATACACACACATGTTCTAAAAGAATTTAATGAGCAAAAGATTCATATATTTAGTTCCTGTATTTCCTATTTCTATGAACTTAAACCTTTTCTAATCTACAAAATATATTGTTGCAATTACAAACAATTCTTATTGTGAAATTAAATTCTTCAGCAGATTTATAGTACACCCTTAAAGTCTAAACAAAACACCAGAGGTACTGTAGTGATTGATAGGATTTTAAAAAATTCCCCATAAAATTATAACAATATAAAACCCCTAACAAGGTGGTGTTTGAGAGCATGTGCACAAATACATAAGCATCTTGTATTAAGCTCAAGATTCTGCAGTAATTCAAGTGTTTCAGTCGGACTGCACTCCACACACCATGTATCTGTGCTGAAGCTTTGTTCAGGTTTAATGTTCATGGCTACTTTAACACTCCACATGGTTCTGTTGTGTCCAGGTCCAATCAGGTTCAGTTCTAGAGTATTTTCATGTCATGTACTGCCATCTGCAGGAGCTGAATTTAAATAGACATATACATTATTTACATCAAGAACCATCAATATATTTTAAAACAAAAGTATTGCTCACCACGCTGGGAATAGTTCACAGTTTCAATTCACAGATTCATTTGGAATCATTACAGCATTTCAGCATATCAGAACACAAGAATAACCCGTCTTTTTCTTTTTTATCTGTATTTCTGACATTAACCTAGACAAAAACAAGTCCTCAGATTCAGCATCCTTAAAGAGACAAATTTGCTGGTGTGCTTGTGATTATTGTCCTTTAATATGACCCAGTTTCAGCACAACATAAGCTCATGGACAGTCTTACATTTGTCTCAAGAATATTCTAATATAAAGTGGAGATCATCAGTGTCCAAATGATTAAAAGTTTTCTAGAGCCTGTGGCTGCAAAACAACTGAATCCTCACCCCTCCACCAACATGACACTTGGTATGAGGTGTTTGTTGTGATAAACTCTGTTTGACCTTCACCAAACATGAAACTATGAATAATGATTAACCATCAGTCCAAAAAAATATTGTTCCCGAATTTGTTAAGATGCTGCCATGTTTTTTTGGAGAGAAAGGGCTTCTTCCTCTCACCTCCTCCATGAAAGCCATATGTGGAGGCAGGACTGAGGTGGAGCACAGGTTTGTGAATGGAAGGTGGTGCAGGGAAGAGTAAGTGCTGTTTCCACAGGTCAGGGTCGTAACACTTAAGAAATGTGACACCTGGGAAATGCAACTGTGAATGGATTTTTGCTGATCCATTTAAAATTTGGCAGACATTGTACATCCATTTAACTGAAAATACAAATGTTAATACACAATTTCCATTTTCATTTCATTTTCACTCAATCTTGATGAATTTCATTATGATCAATAAAAGGAAAGCAAATTTGACTAACACTTTCCTTATTCATCCATTTTAACTTGTAACTATACAATGGAATTATGGTCTGGAGTGCTCACATGTTGTTCTGGATCTTAGTTCACATTTGGTAAAGTAACATACATTTATACACACAGGTATAATAAACACATGAAAGAATAAATAAATGTATGAATGGAAAAAAATTACAGGATATATAATTATAGGATATTGTTTGTACCAATAAAGCAGAATGTGCAATTCTGGTCCTAAAGTCCTGGGATCGTTGTGCAGACCTGTCAAGGGGAAAAAGAAGAGAGATATTTTAAAATGTGACAATTGAAATGTTACAAAATCAATTTATACTCATCTGTGGAGCGCTTGAGCAATGTAGGGACAAAATATGAACTGTAACAAAGTATGGAATGGGAACTTGTGCAATAAATTGTGTGTTTGTGTGTGTGTGTTGTGTTGGTGGGTACTGGGAAGGTGTAGAAGTAAGGGAAGGACATTGCCAAGAGCCTCTCCAAAGTCTTCACCATCTTCTTCTCGACATGCTGCCCGAGGAGATGCCTAACCGTGCTGGCTAAAGCTGGCAGGTCGGTGTAGAGCTCCAGGGGCTGAGAGAACAGTACCACAAAAAGGCCTGTAAGCTGATCCTATCAACAAATGACACAAACACAAATCCAGTGTAATGTCACTGTCTTAGAGATACAATGCTGACCATTTGTGTAACGTGGCATCAGAAGATATTTGAACACTTACAATAAGCACTGTGAAGTAGATCTTTGCTCCAGGCTCCCGAACGTCTACATCCCACTTGATGAGCGCAAGCAGGCGCTCCGAGAGTCCTCCCTGAAGCTTTAGGAAAGGGAGACGACAAGCTCCGTTAATGCCAGGGTTTAAAATATGGGAAAACAAAATGAAATAAAATAGATCCTGTTCTCAAACTACATTCAAGCATCGCTTTTAAATCTCCCGATAAGACGCTTACTGGCTGAGGCGTTAAGCCCTTCGTGAAGTATCCGCAGAGAAGCAGCTCGTAAAACACGTCCACGAGGTTGTACTGGTAGGCCTGCAGAGAGCAGAAAAGTTACAAAAAGAAATTAACTTTACATAATGGAGTCCTAATGGAGTTCTCTATTATCAAAGTCTTTCAGATTTAAACAGCTGTCATGTTACACAGGCATTCATAAGCTTACATAGGACCCGGAGAGCTCTGCTTTGATGGAGTCCCGATGAGAAGGAGTCCTCAGGAACCGAATCGGAGCCACGGAGGCCAGCTGTACGCCAACTGCATCCTGTTAAAACGTAAAAAACAAAAAAATCTCTGTAATTCACTTATGGTGTTCTAGATGGCTACTTAATTTACACCTTAACACGAAGCAGGATGTAAGCCTAAACATGTCCTGTTCTCCAAAAAAGATGATGTACTGTACATTTCCTCCCGCCGCCCCATCATAAGTGCTTCTTCTCATCGCAGTTTCATAATAACACATCTAACATTCTGTCACGTTCCTTACAGTAAAAACAGCTTGAGTAAAATAAAGGAAAGGTTTGTTTACCGGTTAAAAGGTTTGCATTACTCATTTATTTATCTTAATGATGCTACCAAGTTAATTATCCAGGCTTGCTAACAGTGTAGATAAACCAGTGTTTTTTTCACCCACACCCAGAAATAGAGGATATTTAAAAAAAAGGGAGACATAAAAATACAAAAATTTCTTTTTTAACGCCGAAACGTTAATGAACCTGTGAATTTGTAAACTAGTTAAGCTGATAATAAACAGACAAATATTAGCATTAGTTAGCATTATCTAGCATTAGCATTAGCTTGTGTAAATTCACCGTACACGGTGACTGATTAAAGTCTCAAAAACCTCCTGTCCCAGTCCATCATCCGAAATCTATCTAAATATTATACGGAATAATTATTAAAACCTTCACCCGAGTTCAGCAAGCTTTACACTCTATATGATATTGTGTAAATGAAATGATTAGCGAGGTTCGCTAGCTAGATAACATACATCTGTAACCAAGTCCTGTAATTCGCAGCAAACCTTTTACATTTCCCTGGACAAGCACACTCCACAACTCCTGACACTTTTCAGAGCTAAGGCATCGAAGGATGGTACCATTGGCAACCAGATGGCTAAAATATTAAAAGACTATCATGAACAAGTAAGTGGAATTCCCATTGAACATACTCAAGGGCTGTACAGGTTAAAAAAATTGTCACATTATCAATAATTAAAATCAGTTAAATATAATAATGATGAATGTTTTCAGTTGCCAGAAAAGACAAAAACATGAAGGCATTCTAAAACAGTAGTCTATACAAACAAAATAAATAAATTACACAAAGTAGTGTTGAATAACATGCAAGTAAGTGAATGATGACAATTTTTGTGTGTGGATGAACTAATCCTTAAAATGTGCTTGTGCTGTTATTAAACTGCCTAAAGGTATTTGCCTGTTATGTGGATTAGTAAGAAAGTGCCAGGTAATAACTAGTGCTGTTACATGTTGTAGCTAGGTTTGCAGTGTTAGAATGTTGTCTCATCATTAATCATGTTAATAAATTCAAAATGTTGCTTAGTTGGGAATTAAAAGTATGGTCATTTTTTGTTTTGTCTTTAAGGATCAGGATGACATCAGTGTCATTGGAACTCTTGTCCTGGCTGGACTGCCGCTTTACTTGAAGGAAGACTCGTCAGATGTTTTCAAGACACACACGGTAAGGCTCATCAGGACTACTTTCTGAAACATTTTGATCTTTTTGTCGACATCGAAAAAAATACAGCTAGAGTAGCTGTACAGTTGATCATTTCAGTAATCTTAAAGGAAAGGTTTACTCAAATGATGATTATATAATTCATTTACTCACCCTCGTGTAATTCCATTAGATTTTTGTTAAATTTACGTTTAAATCTTTTTCTCTCCTTTTGTCTGTCCAATTAAAGGCAATCTGTATTTTCAAGCTTCAAAAATTACTTTGATTTAGACTTTACTAAAATAGTAACATGGTTCAACACACACATTAAACACATTATCTAAATATAATATCTAAATTTGATGTGCATTGTTTTCTGTATGTTTATATCATTGTCATATGTAAAGCTCATACTCCAAAGTCATGAACATGATCTGCACTATTTGCAGAGGCTTGTTATGTTGTAATTATAAGGTTTAGTTAATTCTAACGGGAACCACTGGTATTAATTTTGTTTTGCCTCTTTGTTTTTTTGTTTGTATGTCTTGATTGTCCTTGAAGATGAGATGGTGATGTCTTCAAAATCCTGGGTCAGTGCTCTGATGCTGCTTTTTGGGCTGCTTTATGCCCTTCATATCAGCTACCCCAAGAAGCTGACAGGTTTTTTTTAGTTCGTGCAAAAGGTACTGTTGAATCTTGGTGACGGCACGGCTAGGCTAAAGTTGCTGGCACATAAAAATGAACTGCTGAATTAGTGTCATAGAATTCGTACTGTTTTGAGTACCATTAAGAGGGAAGAAGATTCTATTTTCAAGTTGAAATTTTAGGATTTTAAAACCTTTGTGCTGTTTGTGCAGTGTTAAACTTTCTATATGTGACTCAAATTAGTGTTTTATTTCAATAAATTCTATTTCTTAAAATACTTGCTGATTCTGTCATTATTGATTTATACATGTTAGATTTTGCTTAGTCTTTAAATCTGTTTGTGTTCAGGTAACAGATGTAATTAAGTCCAAATAACTTTTTAGCTACACAAATGGTTTGAGGAAACCGATTGCCTTAAATGGTTTGAGTTGACTGAACTCAAATTAATCAAGACTAACTTTATTAGTTTGTGTTCCGTCAACTCAAACCATTTAAGGCCATCGATTTCCTCAAACCATTTAAGTAACTATATAGTTATTCGAACTTAATTATATCCATTAACTGAACACAAACAGATCGTTTTTTTGAACATAAAATGTTTAAGTTGCCAATACTCTAAATGACTGACTATACCAACACTAAAATAAAATTGCATATGACTCAATACATATACGTTTACAGCTCTTATATTTATTAGTTTCAAAACTTAAATGGTTTAAGGCAATTGGTTTCCTCAAATGGTTTGAGTTAACCTAACTTATCAGGTTTTAAAGTGTAGCATAAGAAAATATAATATGCTTTTATTCATAACTGTGTGAATGTTAGCAGAAATGACTAAACAAACATTGTCTAAATAATGTATAAATTATAAATGTATAAATTATTATTAATTATAGTGAATCATGGACAAAACTGGTAAGAAAAGGTTAATAAGCTAAATTATCATATGCACCTAC
The DNA here is from genome assembly GCF_019097595.1 of Hemibagrus wyckioides. Taxonomy (NCBI): domain Eukaryota; kingdom Metazoa; phylum Chordata; class Actinopteri; order Siluriformes; family Bagridae; genus Hemibagrus; species Hemibagrus wyckioides. The sequence continues at coordinate 132,993 of NC_080716.1, forward strand.
AACACCAAACACAATGAATCTGTTAGTATCTTTTTGATTAATTTTTGATTATAAAAATGTAGATTCTTTACTTTACTTTGATTAATATGTAGTTTAACTCATTAAATATGATTGTAAGAATTAAAACTTTTGGTAAACTGATTAAAATGAATTACCTGTAACTAGAGTGAGAATCAGTGCATCTGACTTCACCTCTTAAACATATCTTTTGGAGTTAGAGGTCAGGGCTGTGTCTCAAAAGACACAATAACTTACAATACTTTAACCTTTCATACTAACTTTTTAAACTTTTTAACCATGAAGTCATGACATTGAAAACTCACAGCTGAAAATGTTAAATATGAATTCCACACGTTTACTTTCTTTGTTGCTTGTTTTAATCTGCTTCTGAGAGAAATTCCGTGGCCAAGCACGTCATTTAATGTGTTTGACTTCATGCAACAGTATTAAACTCATGCAATATACTGTAGGGATTAAGTTGTAATGTTTTATTTATAAGGCCATATACATCAACGTGTTTGGAGTAATGTTCAAAGCAGATAAGTTATACCTACCTTATTATTAAAACAGATGGATGTGCATGCAATGAGTAAAGTTTCATTTTTATGCACTTTTATGCATATGCATAAGTCATTTTATTCATACCTTAATTTCACTATACACAAATAGGCCTAATATATTATTCATCACTCTAAACATGTTAATGTAAATAATGACATTATTCTCAAAATATCACGAATTTAATCCCGTATTGCTACGAATCTCGTGATTTTTACGTTTTTCTCATAGTGTTAACTTTATTCGCGAAATATTACTACTTTGTCACAATTTTATTTAGTTTGACTTTTTTTCTGGAATAACTACCAGTTAAATTTTGCATTATAATGACTTTAATCTGAAGAGGTTTTCCATTTTAATTTTTATCTTTGCACAGGCATCTTTAAAGTTGAACAAAAACAAGTTGTGTGCAAATGGCAGGACAACACCAGCGCAATTAAGTATTTACAAAGCACATAAAATACTTCGCAGCTTTACACTCACACAGTCACGGGTAAATTTATACATATTCATTTAAAATGTAAATATTATTATATATGTATTAAAGTATTAAAATATATACTTTAGAAACTGTGTTTATGTCTTTCAGAATTTATTGTGGATGTTTTCTCACAATCACTACATTACATGTGCAGTTAACAAATTTACTGGACACTTTTTAATGTAACGTGATAAATTACAAGCGTATTTAACAAGAGTATGAAGACTACATAGCAAACTTTGAGTGATTATACTGTATAATGTGCTCAGGCCAGAGGTGTACCATGTGCCACCTGGTGGACATTCTGTGAAGTACAACACATGCATTTAAATACCAAAGCGCCGACATCTGTATACATCAATTTAATTCAATTTTCAATTCAATTTTATTTCTAAAGCACATTTCAATTCAACCTTAGTTTGGCAAAGTGCTGTACAAAAATAAAGGGAATAAAAATAAAAAGGATGAAAGCAGGAAAACACATACACATTACAAACAATTAAAAGCAGAAGAAAAGAGATGCGTTTTTAACATCGATTTGAATTCAGCTAACGTGGAAGCAGTTCTAATGGGTGATGGCAGGCTGTTCCACAGCTTAGGACCAGCTACTGCGAAGGCTCTGTCTCCCCTGCGTTACAGGCGAGACCATGGTATTCACAAAAGATGACCATCTTGGGATCTAAGTGACCGAGCAGGATTGTAAGTGGTGAGTAAATCGGAGAGATATCTTGGAGCTAAGTTGTTAAGAGCTTTATAGACAAATAACAGAATTTTGTAATCAATTCGATATCAGACTGGCAGCCAGTGCAGGGAGCGTAACATTGGTGTGATATGGTCTCGTTTGCAGCTACCCGTGTTTGCAGACACCAGAGCATGCAATGCATACCAGTTACTCTGATTTGGAATAAATTAGCCTGCATTAAGCTTTCAGTAAATGAACAATTATGCAGTGTCATGTGAGTTTAAATTGGGAGTGAGCAGAAACAAAGTAGCTTGAAGACAACTGTCATGTAACAAAGACTCTTTTTCACTGACTTTTTTCTTCTATAAGAATCCATCATTGTTGTGATATGCTAATTAGGACATGCGGAAGTGTCACGTGACTTTCTGGCTCCTCCTGTCTCATTTTCTCATTACCTCATTGCTGGTCTGTGTGATTGGTGTTAGATGATATATACAGTTCAAGGTGATAAATGTGGAGCCATGCCTTGTCTTTAGTGCACTTCTAATTTAATTATAAATTGCACTCAAGAATAAAGGATTGTCACCAGCAGAACTGCCTTGAGTATAACAAAACTGTGTGAAGGTTTTTGTACAGTGCAGCTGGATTTCCTGTCACTGTGGGCGCCAGAGCACAGTAATATAGAGCAGAGTCTGATACAGCAGCAGAGGAGATGATCAGATCCACTTTCTTATCTTTAAGTGTAGCATTCATTCTTGGGGGACGGTTTTCACTTAGATCTCCATTTTTGTAAATATAAAGAAGGAACTCAGGTTTAGATTTTGGATATTGCCTGTACCAGTGCAGGTAGAATCCTGTAGCACTTGTTTCATATTCACAGGACAGAGTAACATCATCACCTTCATCTACAACATTCTGAGTGGAAAGTGGCTCTACTGAATCTGCCATGGAGTCACCTGTCATAGAGAACATAAAGTTTTACACAATCAAGCCAGAATTACACACAGAAATCATGCTTTCTATAACACCAGACAATTAATAAACAATACATAATATCTAAACTAACAAAAGGTGTTAACTCACCTAGTGAAAGCCACAGACACATGAATATAACAGTGAACATGATGACTGGTTTTAGCTGAATGAAAAAGCTCTTTCTGTACTCTAATATATTACCATGATAAATGTTCAGGAAGCTCCACCCCCCAGCATCACATGACAGTGTCTCCAGTGTTGATGACGGTGAAACATCCTGGCTTTACATTAAGCCTTGTTTGGGAAACTGTGCTGAAACTGTTTACATAGTAAACAAACAAAAACTGACAGCAGGAAAAAATTACTATTAATTAAAATGAGTAAATATTTGATTTTATTATATTTTGTATTTTATAAGTGGTGTCTGGACAATAAGGTATTTGAAAGCATGTTTATTAAATAGGATTACATTTTCATGAGGTGGTATTTTATTATGTGAGGAACAAACCAGCCTCTTTTCATTCTGTTATCTATTATTCTTTATTGTGGATTAAACAACAGATAGAGTCGATATTATTTTGCAAAGAAGTATTTATAATCACAGAAGTCTACATTCTTGGGGATGTGAGCAGGGTCCTTGTATTTGGCCCACAATAAGATAACTCACTACGCCATCTTCTGGAGAAAAGAGAAAAACTTTAACAAACAAGTCTTTTTTCTTTAAATTCACAAATTAGAACAACAAATAGTCATTTCTGAACTTCTGTACAGAGCCTCAGCTGCTTTCATTAAATTCAGAACTGGCTCTGTGGACTTTTCTGAAAAACTTTCTATCTAATGTCACTGAGTAAACTAGGGAAATACAGTATCTTTTAAAACAACAATATTTTTCCCAAATCAACAAACTGTTGTTTAGAGAGAAAAGCAATTATTATTATTATTATTATTATTATTATTATTATTATTATTATTATTATTATATTTTTAATTCTTCAATTACAAACAACCAAAACAAGATACATACTCAAGTTACACAATATGATGATATATAGCCAGCAATAGGTTGAGCAAACCATTAACAAAGCTGATTAAATATCATAATATCATCAAAAATGAATAAACAGATAAAAATAAATGACCTGTAACTAGAGTGAGAATCAGTGGTATGTATCTCACTATGTACAGTAAGTAAATCAATTCAATAGCATACATCAGGTAATTGTTGTGAATATGTAATATAAACAGAGAGAGACTAATGTCTAGGATCCTGCATTCTCCCCACTGTGGCCTAAGCACAGAACCAACCCAGCCACTGGTGGTTGCACAAGTCTGTGCATTTTCAAGCTGAGATTAATTGGGAGGTGTGGGAGTAATTTTTAATGGTTTAAAGTGGTTTAGAGCGTTTAAAGTGGTTTTGAATGTTTTAGTGTTTAGAGTGTATATGAATGCATTCTTGTTTGTGTTTGTATAAAATAATCAGAGGACAGCATGGTTGGGTTGTCAGGCACCACCTTAATTTATTGGGCACCTCTATTTACAGTTTTAACAATGAAGGGTTTAACACTACGAGGTTTGGGTGCGAGACTTTGTTGACAGTAGATGTGATTTGGACGGAGTTTCAATCTTGGTATGGCTGGGGTTGGAGCTGTGCCCAAGGTCCTGAGCAGAAGCGCAGCACATCATAGGAAGTCAAGGGTAGCAGGAGATAGAGCTAGGAATAACTGGAAAACAAGCTGGAAAAGTCCTATTGATAAGTGCACAGATGTCCACTATTTTTATAACTGACCTCGGAAGTCCGATTATAATGGAATGTGAAAGAGTTAAAAAGTAAGAGATAATGGTGTCCAAAAAGAACCTGATATTTCAGGAAGAAAATAGGAGTGACTTTCTCAGCAAAGAGGATTTGGTTTGAATATTATGAAAAGATAAGAGAAAAGAATAAAAAGACTATGTTTTGTGATGATTATTTCGGAGGTTGTTGGGATGTTCATTTGTGAGCAGCTCAATTCTTGTAACCAGCGCTGATTGCAAATAAACCTTGTATCTGCATTCATCCAGTCTGGGCAGTTTGGCTTTTTTTAGTTAGAGCCTTGCTTGACTGAGCTGTCAGGTTAATGTGGAGCTGGAGACAGATAATAGCAAAGTATTAATTGAGTAGTATTAAATAGAGCGTTATAGTATCAGAAAAATATTTTCCACAGAGGGTTGCATCAAGAAGGTCATCCACTGTAAAACCTGCATCAAATCAAAATATACAAACGATCCATTGTAGCAAACCCTAATAGGATCAGCCTAAAGAAAAAAAAACAGTAGTATGTTTGCCTTCAGTGTAGTTAAACTGTGTGAAAGTTTTTGTACAGTGCAGCTGGATTTCCTGTCACTGTGGGCTGCAGAGCACAGTAGTATAGAGCAGAGTCTGATACAGCAGCAGAGGAGATGATCAGATCCACTTGTTGCATGTTTTTATCAACATCAGCGTTCAGACGAGGTGGGTATACCACAACAAAAAATGTCAGTGTCTCAATAATTTGTCATGTGCCCTTGACCATCAATTACAGCTTGACAACGACGTCTCATGCTGTTCACGAGTCGACTTATTGTCTGCTGAGGCATGGCATTCCACTCTTCTTGAAGGGCGGCCCTCAGGTCATTGAGGTTCTGGGGTGCAGGGTTACGAGCCTCTACATGGTGACTCAGCTGATCCCATAGGTTTTCTATGGGATTCAGGTCTGGAGAAAGTGCAGGCCACTCCATTTGAGGAACCCTAGCCTCCAGCAGCCGTTCTCTAATGATGCGACCTCGATGAGCTGGAGCATTGTCATCCATGAAGATGAAATTAGGCCTGTGTTGTTCATGCAGGGGCACAATGAATGGATTAATGATGTTATTCAGGTAGTATTGGCTTGTCACTGAAGCGCTCATCAATGTGGGATGTGGCCAAAGGAGGTCCATTTCTATGCCTTTCTGTGACTCTTCCAGTCTCTCTGTATCTCTGTCGCAACCTGCTGATGACACTCTGTGACACTCTAAGCTCAGTGGCCACTTCCCTCTGAGAACATCCTGTTTGAAGCCTCACAATGGCGAGGTACTGTTGATCAATTGTTAGGTGTGGTCTTGGTCTCATGATGTCAAAATGTGAACAGCATGATGAAGAGGACTGTTTAAATACCAATTCTAATTGAACCAAAAAAATTATTGGTCGATTCATGGATCAAACACAAGTTGTGAATTTTGCCATTAAGCACCTTGTTAGAGAACAGCAAGTTCTGCAAAAAGTACTGAAACACTGAACAGTTGGACATGTGCATTCAAAAGTGTAGAGAAGGTCAAATTAATTTCACCTGGAAAGGTTATAGTCCATTTTAGGTGCATCCTGTAATTTCACCCGAAGGCTGAATATCCTTCACTTTTTGTGAGTAGTGTTTATGTATATATATATATATATATATATATATATATATATATATATATATATATATATATATATATATATATATTGCCTCTAGTAGGCTAGGTAAAAACAGAAATATTTATGAAACACTACAATTCAAATTCCAATCCAAAATTACAAAACAAAACAGGTGGAAATTCCATTTCTTGCTGATGATTATTGTTTATTGACCAGTTGATTGACCAACAAAGATTAGCAGTCCAATTTCTCCTAACATCTAATATCTAAATGTTATCTAAATGACTACAACACTTGATTTATCAGTATTAACAAATAAAACAGTTGAGTATTGGAATAGTGTAGTTTAGTTCTACAAAACCTATACAGAATCCTGCACTTCAACAGAGGACCTGTCAATCTGATTAGATATTGTTTAACTGATTTTAGTTCAGCTTCTTAGCTTGATAATCTGTTCCAGTTTAATGTGTTAGGATGACTGAGCGATCTAAGATGCTGCGGTCAGGTTGCAGCCTCCCCTGGAGGCCTAGGTTTGGATCCCACTTCTGACTTTGGTTTCTTTCCTTTGTGTTGTTGCTTTGTTTATCAGCAGAATGGGGTTCAAGCCACATGTTGGGTCCCTGAGCGAGGCTCTTAACCCTCACTGCTGCATGAGTGCTGTATCATGACTCACCCCAATTTCAGTTGGATGTGTGAAAAAAGAATTTCACTGTGCTGTAATTTATACATGACAAATAAAGGCTTCTTCTCAATATATGTATGAACACAGATGTGAGAAAAGTTCTCTTTTATTTTTAAAGAGGTAAGAAGAAGGTGAAGGGTGCTGTTGTCGGCAGTGTGCTCTGTAGCTGTGAATTCCAGGCAGTGCTGAGCAGTTATAAGGCAAAACCCAAGGCCAAAACAGCAGGATTGGGGAACGTCATCCTTAATTAGTCGAACAAACTCCATTATCTTTCTGTGTCTGCTACAATGGTTAATATAAGAACATATTCCCTCTTCCTGCACCTCTTCCTCACCTCGTCACTCCTGAGTGATTGGGTGACCCCTTGTGCATCTATATAGGAAAACCAGCTTAGCTGTATGCGCTCTAGCTTACACAGAGCACCCGCTTAGATACAGAACGTCTCCATACAGCACCTGATCATCTTATTTCTCCACCATCTTCACTAATGCCAGCTGTAAACCCTAAACACTTTTCACCACAGTGCACAAACTCACCCATCCATCATCACATAATATCTCTGGTAGTGATGCTCTCTGTCATCACATGATGTGTCTGTTTAATCCAAATAATGTATTTATGTTTAGTTACATCCCTAGCAGCCAGACAGGCAAAACAAGGTTTATTTATCTACCATGTTTAAATGTGATTGATAGATGTAAAAGTTTCCCACAAAAGAGTGTTGGAATATTGTAAAGAATATTGGTAAGAATTGAACCAAGACTTTATTCTTTATTTATATGTTATCAAGGAATATGGAATAGTATCCTCAGTGTATTAAAATGTATACGGTAAAGTGTAAAGGGTAGAAGGGTGGGAGGCATCAACTACAAAGTTGTTGGCTTCATACCTGTATATTTTCTGGTAAAGAGCCTTAAAAGTGTTAGATAAAACCTGTTGATGTTTCCAGTCATTTTCATTATCTTCCATAGAGTCTTCTGCTCTGACACTGAGTGCAATTTCATATTAAACAGCAGTAAAGTTGCACATGATGCCATCAATATTTCCCTGAATGTAGTGATGAGGATGGGAGAGAGGTGTTTGCTCTCCTGTCTCTACATGAAATTAATTCTGAAATTTTCTGACCCAGATGAGATCCTATGTGATGCAACACAAAACTGTCATCTCTGTGGGCCAACAGCTATCTATTTTTATATCCATGGGTTATTGGTTCTACACAGATTTATAAATATCATGGTTTTATAAATACCAAATATCATACCATTAATGAATATCAAATATTCACCTAATTTCTACTTTTCAGGGATTGTTGAACTGTCAGACCAAGACATCAGGTAGTATTGCTGCCTCACAGTTCCATTATCTGACATTGAAGGTGGTTGGTCCAACACCTCTTCTTAAAATGCTAATCTATCGACCACCTTAGTGAACTACTTACTCTTGCTTGTACAACATCTTCACCTGTAATATGACTTGATGACTTTAGTATCCATGTAGACACGGATTGTGCTATGAACAGGGAACTTATGTCAGTCCTGGAAAACTTTATTCTAATGAAACATGTAAACTTTCCCACCCACTTTCATGATCACACACTTGACCTGATCTGTTCCCCTGGGCTAAACCAGGTATCTCTGACCACAAGCTTATTGATTTCAGTTTCACTATTCCACTACAAAAATCAAAACAAAAAACCTTGATATCATCCTAATCTCAAAGGGATTGATCTAATATCTTTCTCTCCCTCTATTTATGCTTTTTCTGTTCTTGACTCTGCTTAATTTTCTCGCCCCTCTGAGATTCTGTGCAGCTATAACCTTGTCAGTTCCCAAGCTTTAGAAGAACATGTTCCCACCAGTATAAGTCTGGTTCCCTCTTCCTGCACCTCTCCCTGGTTCACTCCTGAGCTTCGGAAAATGAGTGATTGGGTGACACCTTGAGAGTCTATATAGGAAAATCAGCCTAACTGTACACTCTATAGCGTACCATAGCATACCAGAGCACCTGCTTAGGTACAGAATTGCTCTAAATAGCACATGGTCAGCTTATTTCTCTACTATCATCCCTAAAGCCAGCTGTAAACCCTAAATAATTTTTTTCCACAGTGCACAAACTCACTCAGCCATCGTCACATAATATCTCTGGTAGTGATGCTCTCTGTCATCACATGATATGTCTGTTTAATCCAAATAATGTTCTGATGTTCAGTTACATCCCTAGCAACCAGACAGGAAAAAAAAAGGTTTATTTATCTACTATAAAATATTTAAATGTGATGGATAGATGTAAAAGTTTCCCACAAGGGAAAAATAAGATATCTGTACATACATGCATAAAAGACATAAGGTGGAACAAATAAATGTATACAGCACTTATTTATTTATTTATTTATTTATTTATTTATTTATTTATTTATTTACAGTCAATAATTAACAAAACTGGCAAAAAAGGTCAATAAACTTAATTTCATGTCATATGCACCTGTGACACATTGGATCTGTTAGTGTTTATAAAATACTTTTTTATCATAACAATGTAGATGTGTGACTTTATTGTGGTATTGTGGTATTTTTAAACACATTTTACTTTTATTTATTAGTTTGCTTGCTTGCTTACTTTTTTATTTATTCATTTATACCACAGAATTACTACAAACATTGTTTGTGTCTGTGGTTATCTGATAACAGGTTGGTAAAGGAAGGATCTTTGATGTGGTTTTAGAATCTTCATTTATACTGGTTTATACGTTTTTGTAAAGCCTTTCAGTGACTCTGTATCACTGTGTTCCAACTCTTAGAGCACAATGATAGAGTGCAGAATCTGAGAGCTTTAGTCCTCTGATAGTAAGTTCAGTAGAGTCTCTGCTTGTTTGTGTCTCTAATCGAGTGTCAGTGGGATTGCTCTTGTAAGCACTATTTGACCTTGCACCTTTATACAGTAAAAACTGTGGTGTGCTGTTAGGATATTGTTTGTACCAGTAAAGATAAATACGGTCACTGCTTGACTCATATGAACATTTCAGAGTAACAGTCTCTGTTTCCTTCCTAACGATGGTATCTTCATTTGTTGGCTCAATTTTATCTGCAAAAGTGCCTGTTGATAAGAACATTAAGAAATTAAAATGTAAAGTATTTTCAAAACCAAAATATTGACCTGACAAATTATGAAATTACTATATACTCTAAAAACCTAATTATTAGTTAATACAGTGAATTAACTAATGAAAATAAATGACCTGTAACTAGAGTGAGAATCAGTGGTATGTATCTCACTATGTACAGTAAGTTGTATAGTTGATCCATTTCTGAACACAGCTCTGTGAGGATTCTGTATAATAGTGCTGTATGTGCTGAACTTTACACGTCTCTAGAAGGACACACCCAGGAAGTGATGCTGTTGGAGCATAATTTTACACAGATCATCACTTCACAGTATCAGTGACAGTGAACTGAGTCAGTAACACAGAACAAAAAACTCTGTTACTTCACAACCCACTGCATCAGACGTGCTATTTTATCATTTTATCATTAACAAAATATTTATTCCTAAATAAAAGGGTATAAAGGATAAGAATATATTAGCCCTTTTATTAATTTTATAGCATCCAAAACATTTAAGAGACAATTCTGTCTTTGTTTCACACTTTCTTTTTTTTTCTTTTCTCAAGCTTTTGCTAGAGTCTCTGCTTGCACTCCATTTCATGACAAAAGCATACCTAATAATCTGTGGTCTTTGTGTTTGGAACAGTGTTCAGTGTTAAAAGTGAATTCAAAGTTGGGACCCAAATTTTAACTTTCTCACACTGAACACTGCAAAAGAGACGTAAACTAATGATGCACTAATGAATAAGGTAGTCCTGGTCACTTGTTTAAAAATCACAGGAATTGGTTTGTTCATGGATATTCTATCTGCAGAGATAATGTTATGTGGAGAGCAGGTTTCCTGTGTAATGCTTTAACACAAACAAATTAAAGTACACACACCATATAAAATGAAGCAACAAATTACACACATTGCAGTGGTAAATTATAAAGATAAACCCCGTCCCAACCGAAGTGACAAAGAATGAGGTCTAATTATTATATGCTGCAAAGCCTAAAACTCAGTCCTTATTGCTGCTCTGAGTGAATGGTCTTAGATACTACATATAGTTCAATGGGATATATGTGGAGCCATGCATTATCTTTTGTGCAATTCTAATTTATTTACAAATTGGCTCTAGGAGAGTGTGAATGTGTGATTTTTCTAAATCGCCAGCAGAACACTGCCTTGAGTATAACAAAACTGTGCCACAGTTTTTCTACAGTGCAGCTGGATTTCCTGTCACTGTGGGCCTCAGAGCACAGTAGTATAGAGCAGAGTCTGATACAGCAGCAGAGGAGATGATCAGATCCACATCCTTATTTTTTAGTGTAGCATTCATTCTTGGGGGAATATTTCCACTTAAATCTCCATTTTGGTTAACATAAAGAAGGAACTCAGGTTTAGATTTTGGATATTGTCTGTACCAGTGCAGGTAGTTTTGGGGGTAGTTTGATTCATATTTGCAGGACAGAGAAACATCATGACCTTCATCTACAGCTTTCTGAGTGAAAAGTGACTTTATTGAATCTGCCATGGAGTCACCTGTTATAGAGATGAGAACATAATATTTGTAACCTTTACACAATCAAGTCAGAATTACATACAGAAACCATGCTTTCTAACACCACGCAATTAATAAATAACAGATAATATCTAAACTAACAAAAAGGTCAATGTTAACTCACCTAGTGAAAGCCACAGACACATGAAAATAACAGTGAACATGATGAATGATTTTAGCTGAATGAAAAATTTCTGAGCTCTTTCTGTAGTCTAATATATTAACATCATAAAGGTTCATGAAGCTCCACCCCACATGACAGTGTCTCCAGTGTTACTGACAGATTGTTGATCCTTACTGAAACATTCTGCCTTCACATTCAGCCTTGTTTGGGAAACTCTACTGAAACTGTTTACATAATAAACTAATTATTCTATTATTGTAATTATTAAATTTTATATCAAATTTACTAATAATTAAAATTAGTAAATATTTTAGTTTTTTCTATAGGTGGTGTCTTGACATTGTCGCATTTATTTGTTTGTTGTGATAAAGCATGTTTATTAGAGTTCATATTATTCTGCAAAGAAGTATTTATAACAGAGTCTACATCTTTGGAGGATGTGAGCAGAGTCCTAGCACCTGACCCACAATAAGATAACTCACTACACCATCTTGTGGAGAAATAAGAAAGACTTTAACAGACAAGGTTTTTAAGGTAATTGAAATTAATGAAGTCAATATCTTCTGAACTATAATTAATATTATATAATGTATATATTTAGTATTTTTTCCATTTCTTTGTATAACCTTCCCATACAGAGTTCCATAGAGTTCCTGGACTAAATCGCTGTTCCAGTTCACTTCAAATATTTTTCCATCTGATTTTATTCAGTAGGGTTAATTAAGTGTAGTGACCAAAGAACAAAACTGGAGCTATGATTGCACTGGTGTTAATTACAATCATACAGGTCTCACAAACAGAATATTGTTTATAGAGAAAAAGAGCTGCAGAGGAACAGAAACTTTTCCTCCAACAATTTTCTTCATCTATTGATCAAGAGGAGAATAAACTGTGCACCTGAGCCTTTCCTCATTAATGTTCAAGAACACGTCTGTTATAAACAATCAGCTAAAAGAACATTCTCACTCTAACTACATTTCACTGGCAATCAGAAACTGATATGTATTTATTTTATAGTTATGTTTGGTTACTTAAAGATGATTGTGATTACATTAAACAGTGTATTCTGGGTGGATGAATTGTTGTCAACAGCCTTTATTACAAATACACTAAAAATGACACAATTTATTATTAAGAAACTTTTTAAAATACTTCTGGTTTGTCACTTGAAGCTAAATGATTTAGCAATATGAGCAACTGTGAAGAAAACCAAGTAGATATAATAACATTGTTATCCTGAGTGTTTAGTTATTGTTCAGCTTTAGAAATAATGATCATATTTATTCATATTCTTGACAACTCTGCTTTACCTCATACACCTAATAAACAATTTCAGTGGGATAAAACTGCAATGGAACCAAGCCCCAAATCCAACCTTCACATACACACAATCTACCTTTTAAATAATATAAGCAGCTGCTTAGTCTCCTGCAGCTGCAACCTAATGAATGGTTATTCAGTCAGAGTTTAATTGTATTATCTGCTTTATCCTGGTCACACATTCACTACTGTCTATATACACCTACATTCATTCATTCATCTTCAGTAACTGCTTCATCCTGGACAGGTGGATCTGGAGCTTCTCCCAGCAACACTAGGGATGATGCAGGAATACACCCTGGATGATACAGCAGTCTAATGCAGTATATCAATAAAGACATTATATAGATATCAAAACATTTAAAAAATGGTATTTGTGTAATACCCAATACATTGACATAAAACTAAATGAATTAATTCTATTAGTTCTATTAGTTAATACCATTAATTAATGAGAAATGCAGCATAACTAACCAGGTTTTAGATATCTTTAGGCAGACTGACTGCATTTACTGCTAGATTTGTTAATATGGGTCTTTACCAAGCACAATCTTTTTCATAATGTTTGAGTGTTTTTAGTAACAGTAATATCTGATGGATTTTCTCAGCAGCCACACATTTAGTACACATACTACACCATAACTCCTGCATTGGTAAACTGCAGTTTTCTTTTATTTGACAGCTTATTTTATCCAAAGTAAGGTATTATTTACACAGAATACACTTATCAATGACAAACAAAAAACACGACACAACCTCAGGATCAGAACATTGTATTGAATGTGTCACATACTGCTCAAATCTAGCAAAAGTTCCAACAAATCTCAAAAAGTTTATGTCTCTGTTTCCACTGCATTATTATTTCTTCTGATAATTTAAAGCAGTGTGTAAGCACTTTCTCTACCTGGCAAGAGGTTTTTGTTCAGTGTTACTAAGTTTCCTGTTACTGTGGGCCTCAGGGCACAGTAATACACTGCAGTGTCTGATACTGCAGCAGAGGAAATCTTCAGATCCTCGGGATTTTTATCAGCTTTGACAGACTGCTTTCCAGAATAAGAGACATAGATGGAGACACGAAACTCTGGTCTGGATTTGGGATATTGGTGATACCACTGTATATTATCACCTGTAGTAGCAGTGAAATTGCAGGACAGAATGACATCATTACCTTCCAATACATGCTTTTCTGTTATAAGATTCACTTGCATTGATGGGCTCCCTGTGGAAAAAAGAGAAAAGAAATAAACAAATGAATGAAATATGAAAACATCTGAAAACTAATATAGGATGAACATACCTAGAAGAAGCATTAACAGTAGAAGATTAAAGATCAGCATGATAGAGATGGTAATCTGCTGAAAGATAAAGCTGAAGGAGTTTACTGTCATAGCCTGTGGAGCTCCACACTTCCTGCAGCTGACACTGTTGATCAGAATATGTGTCACCAGGGGGCAGAGTGATGCCAGGGGTTTTTAGATGTAATTTTTTAGTTGTAATTATTGCATCACACTGAAATGTTTTCTGCAAGATTGACAATGTTACTTCATGACAACCTAAAAAATATTCATCTTCTTCCCTAGATTATACTACACTTCTTGATTGAAACACTTCTGAATGTTGTGAAGTGTTGCCGATATTTATACAAACAAATTGTACAATATTGTTTTTCTTAGAATATATGACAAATCTTAGTTCGTGTTTATACATATAAATGAATAAAAATTAATTTAAATGAATCATGGGAAAAACTGGCCAGCAAAGTACAATGAATTAAATTTTAAACAGTACACACCAGCAACAAGTGACCTAGTGCCTCTTTAATTTATTCTCTTTCTTCAGCTGCATATGTTACCACAAATGTCTTTTGTGTCTGTGGTTAACTGATAAGTTGCTAAAGGAAGTATCTTTGATATTTAACATTTAACTTCATATAAATTATTTCATAGGTTTTTGTACAGTCTCTCATTGCCTACTCTAAGAGCACAGTGATAGAGTGCAGAATCTGAGATCTGCAGATCTTTGATAGTAAGTTCAGTAGAGTCTGGGGATGTTTCTGTATTGAATCGAGAGCCAGAGGGGTTGTGCTCTTCATCATCTCTTGGCCTCACTCCTTTATACAGTAAAAACTGCGGTGTGCTGTTAGGATATTGTTCGTACCAGTAATGCAAAACGTAATCACGGCGTGTTTCATATGAACTGTTCAGAGTAACAGTGTCTGTTTCCTTCATGAAAATAGTGGCGTTTTCATCCTTTGGTCCAATTTTATTTGCAAAACTGCCTGTTGTATAAAAGAATATCAGTAAAGAAATCTCAAAATATATATAAATATATTTTATATTTTTATATTTTATATATTTTATATATTTTGATATATAAATATCAAAACATTAAAAAATTGGTATTTGTGTAATACCCAAAATATTGAAAAAATAAATGAATATTATATGACATGATTGTTAGTTAATTCCAACAATTAACTGATGAAAAATAAATGACCTGTAACTAGAGTGAGAATCAGTGGTATGTATCTCACTATGTACAGTAAGTTGTATAGTTGATCCATTTCTGAACACAGCTCTGTGAGGATTCTGTATAATAGTGCTGTATGTGCTGAACTTTACACGTCTCTAGAAGGACACACCCAGGAAGTGATGCTGTTGGAGCATCATTTTACACAGATCATCACTTCACAGTATCAGTGACAGTGAACTGAGTCACTAATACAACACAGAACTATTCCACTGTTGCTGATCAACCCACTGCATCTGACTTCACCTCTTAAACACATCTTTTGGAGTTAGAGGTCAGGGCTGTGTCTCTAGAATCTAACAAAAAATGACACAATATCTGACAATACTATAACCTTTGATACTAACTTTTAAAACTAAGTACATTTCCAAGTTTTTTCTACTTTATTCCGAGTAGAAATTGGAATAGAAAAGCTGTACTTGTATTCAGGCTGTATAGGTAACAAGAGGTTTTGTGTTTTTGTTAGCTGATAATTCTGAACTACTGTATGAGTGCAGCATTTGACTCTGCAAGCTACTGTTATAAACAGACATAGCTAATGTTAGCTTGCTAGCTAGCTATCCTCAGTGATATCAGAGCACAAACAACTCCTTTTGTTGTTTATACTTTTATATATTTTTTTGTATATTTTTGAAAAATGTTTAATGAATTACTGTAAATATTTACTATGATAATGCATTTAAAAAACTAACAACAGTCAATTTAAGCAATTATTTAATGTACATTTGATGTACAATAATATCCTGTTCATGAGTTTATTCTGCTGTGTGTTTATTTCACTTGAAAATTGTGAGAGTCAAAAACTAGCAGAGTTCCTGATTTGATGGAATGTAAATTATTGAGTTTAAGCAGTTTATCTACCTTCAATATAACAAAACTGTGTCAGTGTTTTTGTACAGTGCAGCTGGATTTCCTGTCACTGTGGGCTCCAGAGCACAGTAGTATAGAGCAGAGTCTGATACAGCAGCAGAGGAGATGATCAGATCCACTTGTTTAGTTTTATCATCAACTTCAGCAGACAGACGTGGTGGCATAGGGTCAGTTTTATCTCCATTCGGTAAGATGTAAAAAAGGAACTCAGGTTTAGATTTTGGATGTTGTTTGTACCATTGTAGGCTGTTTACTGTAGCACTGTTTTTGTAGCTGCAGGACAGAGTAACATCATCACCTTCATCTACAACTTTATGAGGGAAACGTGGCTCTATTGGATCTGCCATGCAGTCACCTGTCATAGAGAAGAGAACATAATCATTTTTATTTTTCAGTTATATAACTCATATTATAATTTTTCTTAACATCATAAAGGCTAATTAATCATTAATGTAACACTTCCTTTCTGAGAAGGTCAATGATAACTTACCTAATGAAAGCCACAGACACATGAATATAACAGTGAACATGATGAATGGTGTTAGTAAAATGACAATATTCTGAGGTCTTTCTGTACTTTATTATATTAACATTTCTGAGGTTCATGAAGCTCCACCCCTCAGCATCATATGACAGTGTCACCAGTTTTACTGACAGATTCTTGACTTACTGCATCCTGACATTACATTCAGTCTCACATGTGGAACAAGACATTTATCATTCATCTAATAATTAAGGTTTTACATATTATACCAGGGATCTCTAACTCCTTTTTGGACTCTTAGTCAAATATTAAGTGGTTTAGACAATCAATAATTCAATTAACCAATTAATTACTTTTTGTGTATTTATGTGACTAACAACATTACACTTAAATGTGTTCATTTATCAGCTTTTATCTGAAAGCTTTATCTTTAATGTAAAAATAAATTAATTAGGCAAAAAATGAAAAAATGTACAAAATCTACAATGTTGAGTTTGTTGAACATTTCCTGATAGAGACATGGTTACAGAGTGACAGCAGCACATGTTTATTAGTGGCTGGGTTTATTGTTTTATTCTGCCTCCTTGTGGAACAATAGAAACTGGCACTGTTTTCTGAATATTTTCATTCAATTACTTTCAATAGATGATTTTAATGTAGAATAAAGTTAATTTCTAAATTTATTCAGTAGGACAGATTAGCCAGGATACCACTGGATAAATGGATAAATGGTAATTGCTAAATTTTGTATAGCTAATATTCATTTATTACATTCTGACTATTTAAAATAAACTTCAATTACTTTATAAAACCTTATAAAAGTATGCATGTAACATGTACAGTTCTTTTTGTTATTGATCTAGACATCACTCTGCTTCAGTAAAGAAATTAAATTCCCTAATGTCTTGTCTTTTGTTGTGTATGGAACACGGGAGCCTGTGTTAGCTACACACACCATTTTATTCTTTTTTAAAAGTTTTTTTTATTTTGTGTATTATATCACTTTATGGATTCATTATCTTTTCTTTCTCTTTTTTGTGTTATTTTGTTTAGCTTGTTAGGAGGTTTTGTTTTCTTTTTGCTCTCTGGATCTTCATAAATGTTCATGAAGCTCCACCCCACAACAACACAAGGTTAAAGGTAGTTACATATGAAAAATACAGCATTAGTACAACTGCACTAGAGATTTAAAAACACAGTTTAGTCTAAAGTGGACAGTTGTTTTATGTGAGCTGGTATATCTGAAATTATCTACTACTGAGATGAACCATGGCAGGGGTTAAGATAATATTTGTGCAGTATGTATGATAGAAGTAGAGGTAGAGCCTATATCACAGAGGGTTTATTGTGAAAAGTATGTGAAAAGAATGTGCAGGTTTATATGCTGCTCTAGTATTCGGCCCATCATAAGATAACTGAGTTCACCATCTTTGTGTTCATCAAGGAGAAAAACCTTAAGACACAAAGAAATGTTCACAGACAAAAAGAAGCTTGAGTCATCAAAAAGAGTATTTAAACTTTGCACTTCATATATTTATAAAGGATTTTTTCTCTGTAACACTGTAATACATTATGTGTTAGTTTTTGCCTCTTCAAGGCAGTGGTGGTGAACTTGCTGTTGTTCACTGCAACAAACTCAAAAGATTCAGTGCTGCCTTCCATGATATAGTGTTGGTATATTGTATATTGTAAAATTCTGCTGTGATGATTGAACCAAGCTTTTACTTTTTATTTCCAGGTTATCAAGGAATATGGAATAGTATCATCAGTGTATAAAGATGTATACCTGACTATCTGAGTAAAGTGTCTGGAAGAGGCTCGGAGGCAACATCCACAAAGTTGTATATATTTTCTGGTAAGGATCCTCAATGGTGGACAGATAGACTCTAATCATCTTTCTAGTGGTTTTCATTATCTTCCATAGAGTCTTCTGCTCTGACACGGAGTGCAGTTTAATATTAAACAGCTGAATAGTTTCACATGATGCTATCAATATTTCCCTGAATGTAATGATGAGGATGGGAGAGAGGGGTCTGCTCTCCTATCTCTACATGAAATTGAGACACTTCTGGGATTTTCTGGCTCAGATAAGATCCTATGTGATGCACCATAAAAACTGTCATCACTGTGATGCCAACAGTCATGTATTTTTTAACCTGTGGATTGTTGTTTTTACATGGCTTTAAGCCTCTTCTTCTTCTTTCTGCATGTAGACTCATCAGAGCATCTAAAGAAATCCACAAGAAGATTGAATACCAAAATAAGGAAAAGCTACTTTTAAAAGTTATATTAATAATCCCTCTCTAAACCAAATATTATACCATTAATGAATGCAAAATGTTTAACTAATTTTTACTTTGAGCTCAGGTTTCCCTCATTTCCAGTGTTGCCAAGAAAAGCTATAGATCTCTGAACAGGATAAAGTGGTTAATGAAGCTTAAAAAACAATTAGCTATCTCCTAATAATCCAACATTTGTCAAACTATAATATATAAATGAACCCTTTATAAATTGCAAGAGTGACAGAATTCGCCAAAAATAGCATGTAAATAGCAGCTCAACATCATCAGCAGAACTGCTTTCAATATAATAAAACTGCACAGTGCTGTACAGTGCAGCTGGATTTCCCGTCACTGTGGCCCTCAGAGCACAGTAGTATAGAGCAGAGTCTGATACAGCAGCAGAGGAGATGATCAGATCCACTTGTTTATCATCAGCTTTAGCAGACATTCTTGGGTCAGTGTTGGAAATTAGATTTCCTTTTTGGTCAACAATAAGAAGGAACTCAGGTTTAGATTTTGGATATTGCTTGTACCAGTGCAGGTTGTTTCCTGTAGTAATGCTTGGTTTATATGTGCAGGACAGAACAACATCATCACCTTCATCTACAACTTTATGAGGGAAATCTGGCTCTATTGAATCTGCCATGGAGTCACCTGTCATAGAGAAGAGATCATAATGTTTTTAACCTTTAAATAATCAACAGGAAATACTTAAGTCAGACCCACACTCTACATTTTCACACTGCATCACCACACAGACTAATATTTAATATAATATAGTTAATATTTCTGTAATAATAAAAAGTCAATGTTAACTCACCTAGTGAAAGCCACAGATACATGAATATAACAGTGAACATGATGACTGGTCTTAGCTCAGTGAAAATAGTGGAGATCTTTCTGTAATCTAATATGTTAACACCATAAAGCTTCAAAATTGCTCCACCCCACAGCATCACATGACAGTGTCACCAATGTTGTTGTCAGATTGTTGATTCTTACTGAAACATCCTGGCTTTACATTCAGCCTCATATGGGAAACCTGTCCAGAGCACATTTAAGTAAACACATACTGAAAGTAGGAAATTAATGTATTTATGTTATTTTACATATGTTAGTGATATCTCTAAATTAGAGAAAGTTTGTGTAAACACCAGCAGGTAGATTAATGTTAGAAAAACTAAGTGGAAGAGAATATGGTTTATTTAAGAATGAGGAAGAAATGAGTAGTTTCCCTTGGTAATTAAGGTTGAATTAATCCCTTATTTCTCAGCTCTAACAGTTAAATCTGAAAAATAAAACTTTCCTGTATTCACAATAGCATCAGAAGAAGAGAAAGAAGAATAAAGGCACATTCACATATAAGTTTCTAGTTTTTAATGTTTCTGACACAGCAGGTGCCAAAGAAATGACATTAGATGAGAATTTATTCTTATGACAGTTTAGTGTTAAGTGGACAGTTGTGTTGTTTAATCAGAATGATATCTCTGAAATTAGCTTAGGCACTAAGAGTAACCAGGGCAGGGGTTAGGATATTATATCAGCAGTATGTATGATAGAAGAACAAGTATACTCTATGTCTCAGAGAATGTGAGCAGGTTGTGTTGTGCTCTAGTTCTAGACCAACATTAAGATAAGTGACTGCGCCATCTTGTGTTCACTGAAGAGAAAAACCTTAACACCAAAAAAAATTGTTTTTTAACTTACCAAATATGTGCAGAAATATAATTGAAAAAAAAAAATTGTTTATCTCTCTCTCTCTCTTTCACACACACACACATACACACACACACACACAGCCATTTGCTCACCCATTCACACCTAGGGGCAATTTAACATTATCAATCAATCTACTTAGACTAGCTTTATTTAGATATTACTTCAAACTTGTTGCAAAATATACAGTAATAATATTAAAAATTAGATGATTGTTCAGTAAGTGGCAATATACAGAATCTCACAAAAGTGAGTACACCCCTCACAATTTTGTAAATATATGGCAACCTGTAGCTCTGGTGAACTCCATGCCCAAGAGGGTTAAGGCAATGCTGGAAAATAATGGTGGCCACACAAAATATTGACACTTTGGGCCCAATTTGGACATTTCCACTTAGGGGTGTATTCACTTTTGTTGCCAACGGTTTAGACATTAATGGATGTGTGTTGAGTTATTTTGAGGGGACAGCAAATTTACACTGTTATACAGGCTGTACACTCACTACTTTACATTGGAGCAGAGTATCGTTTCTTCAGTGTTGTCACATGAAAAGATATAATAAAATATTTACAATGCCGTGAGGGGTGTACTTACTTTTGTGAGATACTGTATGTCCATGTGTCCATACAGCCCTAAAACATCAGGCATGTGTGGCTTGGGGTGCAGTCAGAATTCTAATTCATCCCAAAAGTGTTCAGTGGGTTTGAGTTCAGGGCTGTGTGCAGGTAACTCAATTTATTCCACACCAAACTTGTAATAAACATCTTCATTGAGCTGAAACATGTTTTTGTAAGAATATAAAAACATCCTATACAATTGTGCAGCAGTTTGGAGAATACCCACATACTGGTGTGATGGTTAGGTGTCCACAAATATAGCCATATTGTACATATTCAGGACTTTGTTAGAATTAGTATTGTTGTAATAATGTTGTAATAACTGGTTGTGCATGTCAATAAAGAAACATATGTAAAAATATGTGAATATAAATACTGAACCCTTCTCAATATCTCAGTACCTCAGGTTATGTACTCTCCTTTCATACATACACTATATTGCCAAAAGTATTCGCTCACCTGCCTTGACTCGCATATGAACTTAAGTGACATCCCATTCCTAATCCATAGGGTTCAATATGACGTCGGTCCACCCTTTGCAGCTTCAACTCTTCTGGGAAGGCTGTCCACAAGGTTTAGGAGTGTGTTTATGGGAGTTTTTGACCATTCTTCCAGAAGCGCATTTGTGAGGTCACACACTGATGTTGGACAAGAAGGCCTGGCTCTCAGTCTCTGCTCTAATTCATCCCAAAGGAGTTCTATCGGGTTGAGGTCAGGACTCTGTGCAGGCCAGTCAAGTTCATCCACACAGACTCTGTCATCCATGTCTTTATGGACCTTGCTTTGTGCACTGATGCACAGTCATGTTGGAAGAGGAAGGGGCCAGCTCCAAACTGTTCCCACAAAGTTGGGAGCATGGAATTGTCCATAATGTCTTGGTATGCTGAAGCATTCAGAGTTCCTTTCAATGGAACTAAGGGGCCAAGCCCAGCTCCTGAAAAACAACCCCACACCATAATCCCCCTCCACCAAACTTTACACTTGGCACAATGCAGTCAGACAAGTACCGTTCTCCTGGTAGCCGCCAAACCCAGACTCGTCCATCAGATTGCCAGATGGAGAAGTGCGATTCGTCACTCCAGAGAACGCGTCTCCACTGCTCTAGAGTCCAGTGGCGGCGTGCTTTACACCACTGCATCCGACGCTTTGCATTGCACTTGGTGATGTATGGCTTGGATGCAGCTGCTCGTCCATGGAAACCCATTCCATGAAGCTCTCTGCACACTGTTCTTGAGCTAATCTGAAGGCCACATGAAGTTTGGAGGTCTGTAGCGATTGACTCTGCAGAAAGAGAATTGACTCTTCGCACTATGCACCTCAGCATCCGCTGACCCCGCTCCGTCAGTTTATGTGGCCTACCACTTCGTGGCTGACTTGCTGTCGTTCCCAAACACTTCCACGTTCTTATAATACAGCTGACAGTTGACTGTGGAATATTTAGGAGCGAGGAAATTTCACGACTGGATTTGTTGCACAGGTGGCATCCTATCACAGTTCCACGCTGGAATTCACTGAGCACCTGAGAGCGACCCATTCTTTCACAAATGTTTGTAAAAACAGTCTGCATGCCTAGGTGCTTGATTTTATACACCTGTGGCCATGGAAGTGATTGGAACACCTGATTCTGATTATTTGGATGGGTGAGCAAATACTTTTGGCAATATAGTGTATGCATACTTGTACCCTTTTTTAAAGGGCTACTGCAATATAAGCAGAACATTCATAAAGCTGCAACAAAATGTTCCCAATTATATATTTGCTTGAAATCTAATTTGTGCAAAGCCAATATTAAGTTATAACTTGTACTCAATTCACAGACAGATTAAAGTGCACAGTAGAATTGCACATTTTATTAGGTAGAATGTGTGTGTGTGTGTGTTCAGTGATTGTTTGCAGTCCGAATGGCCCAGGGGAAGAAGCTGTTTGTAAGTCTGGTGGTGTGAGACTTTGTTGACCTGAAGCGCCGCCCAGATGGCAACAGGTCAAACAAGTGATGAGCAGGATGTGAGGAGTCTCCTGTGATGGCCTTGATTTTGCTGAGGCAGCGGGACCTGGACATGTCATCCAGGGAGGGCAGAGGGCAGCCAATGATTTTTTGAGCTGTTTTTCACCCTCTGCACAGTTTGTCTGTCCTCATCTGTGCAGCCTGCGTACCACACACCCAGACAGTATGTCAGTGTGCTCTCCACAGAGGTCTATAAGGTTTGTGCTCTCGAGTAGTGTGGCCGAGTGGTCTAAGGCGTTGGATGTAGGCTTCAGTCTCTATGGAGGGGTGGGTTCAAATCCTGCTCCTGCCAGCTGAGTCTTTTCAAGGCAGCAGTTGTGGGCTCTGGCACCACAAAGGCTTTACAGGGGTTGTGGCTCCTGTGCCTTCTGCAAATGTGCTGCCTGGCTGGAAAAAAAAAATGAGCATGCTCACACGGTACCGGAGCCCCCAGACCCGGGTGCTGAAATAGCTCCTAGGTTTCGGCAACTGGTGTCACCGCCTGGCTTTGAGACGCTGCTCTGTTTCACACCTTGCTTTTTCAAACAGCAAGTCCAAACAACCAGAGAACGGTACGCAAAACACGGTTTCCGCGTGTGTGAGCCACATCAGTCATGCCCTTACCATGGTTACGAGCTACCAACAAAACAACAATTCAACCAAGAATAAAAAATCGACATAAGAAGTGGTGGCCAAGTGGTTTGGGCAATGGAGTGCAAGTGCCAGGTGCACTGAGGTGTAAGGTCATGTGGGTGAACTAGGATGCTAAGAGGTTAAGGAGACCGACTGCTAATCCAAGTGGGATGGGCTCCAGTTGTTTTGGGAACAGGCTTGTTTAAACGCGTTGGGTTACGGAGCTCCTCTACAGAATTGTCGCGGTCTCTGTGGACATTTGGCCGTGGGTGCCACACCTGCACCTGATGAGGTGGCTGAGAGGTTAAAGCGATGGACTGCTAATCCATTGTGCTCTGCACGTGTGGGTTTGAATCCCTTCCTTGTCGCTTGTATGCCCTTTAACCTCCTCTTTACCACAAGTCCTGCATGCGGAATGCTTCGTACCTGGTCTGTGAGACCGTGCTAGAGGGGAGCGAGAAAAGCTAGCCCTGGGTCTAGGTGTTTCGCAACCGTGGGCTGTATTTCCATGTTGGTTGGACACAGATGCTGTAAGGCTGACGGGTCGCCACTGGAGATCCACGCAGATCAATGCAGTGCTCAGTCCCGAAGACAGCGGCACGGATCGTGCACCTTGATTGCAACAGACTGGGATTCAAGTTCATATCAGCAAACCTTGTCAACAAGAGCCTAAGGCTCTCAATCCACTTTGCAAAACCTTTCCTGGGTTTGGATCTTGAATCACGTCTGGTAATGGAAGCGTGCGTGGTACAACCATTGCGACTGCCTGCCAGAGTGCCTCTCTTTCCCGACCTGGCAGGCCTCCCTTGACCACAGCCCCACAACCTTCCAAATGCATGGGTAGCGTGGCCGAGCGGTCCAAGGCGCTGGATTAAGGCTCCAGTCTCTTCGGGGGCGTGGGTTCGAATCCCACCGCTGCCAGCTGAACTTTTGGGTCGACAACAGCAGAAGGTTGTTCCTTCACCCACACCTTCAGGGGTGTGCGGTTGAGCGCGAGGCCTTAATGCTGAGTTCACACTGCAAGATTTTCAAAGTTGTTGGGTCACCATTGTTTTCACACTGCACGACTATCTATCGGCTTTATTTCTGTGAATAGAATAGAATAGAATAGAATAGAATAGAATAAATTTTATTGTAATTGCACATAAGGAGTACAACGAAACTGTGGGTGCTCTTCTCAACAACAGTGCACTGAAATATAATACAATGAAGAGCATAGCAAGTAGTATAGAAAAATAAGAAATAAATAGGAAAATAATGAAATATTTAAAGAAATACAAAAAAAACATTAAACTGTCCAAGGATTTCCTATGAAAATGATACAAATCTAACCCAAAAATAATCTGTTTGCTGTTTAAAAACAGATAAATTATATAGTTTAGAGATTTCTGTTTTTCAGGATCCTTTGATAAATGCAGTCTGCACGTCGTTGCTCAGGCTAGAATCTGTCAGTTTTGTATTCAACTGAAGTTGTGAATACTGTCACTGTCCAATCTTCTGCTGTAAGTCTGTTTCCAGTGTAACCTCAGAGTCCTGCTCTTCAATGACAGCAGAGGATCCTGATGTCCTGTAGCTCATCCACATCAAGATTGGACATCTTTTATTGTTATAGATGCTTCTCTCTTCACTGTGATTGTAAAGAGGGATTATTTATAGACTGTTGTGTATCAAAATCCCAAAAAATTCTGTTCAGAACAGTTTCAGAAATACTCAAAATTCTCATCTTAAACCAAAAAACATGCCACAAACTCTGTCATATCACATTTCCCTACATTTGGATAATTAATATGAATAAATCTGGATGATTAAACCCACAGCTGGTCTGATTGTTTGTAAAAGGCCATTGCCTTAGCACACATCCTGCAAAGCAACACGCATTTCCAGGATGTACATGCATAATTACACATGAACAAAAAAAATAATGAATGAAAATGCAAGAGAAAATGTCAATAACTTTTATTAAAAATAGACAGCAACAACATGTGACCCAATGGCTCAGATAGCATCAGTAAAATATTTTTTAAGCCTGAAACATATAGATTTGTGAATTTATTGTAATTAATGTGTAGTTGTCATGTTTGAAAACACTTTGTTTTCATTTACTATTTCTTTCAGCTGCATGTTGCCATATTTTTTTATTTATGTCTGCGGTTAACTGATTAAAAGTTGCTGTAGTTTTTAGAAACCTTTTGTATGTGTATGTGCTATTTGATGTTTTTGTAAAGCCTTTCAGTGACTCTGTATCACTGTGCTTCTACTCTAAGAGCACAATGATAGAGTGCAGAATCTGAGAGCTTTAGTCCTCTGATATTAAGTTCAGTAGAGTCTCTGCTTGTTTTTAACTCTAATTGACGATCATCAAGAGTTCTCTGATCAGGTCCTGACCATGCTCCTTTATACAGTAAAAACTGTGGTGCGCTGTTAGGATATTGTTTGTACCAGTAAAGATAAATACGATCACTGCTTGACTCATATGAACATTTCAGAGTAACAGTCTCTGTTTCTTTCTTGACAATGTTGGCATCTTCATCTGTTGGTCCAATTTTATCAGCAAAACTGTAAGTAACCTAAAGAAATATATCAGTGTGTATCAGTAGTTTTTGTAAAACAAATATTGATTGAAGAAATTACTAGGTTAATACAAACATGAGTATTAATTAATATAATTAAGTAACTGATTATAAATCCATTGTAATTATTAATACAGTTGATTAACAAATGAAAATAAATTACCTGTAGCTAGAGTGAGAATCAGTGGTATGTATCTCACTATGTACAGTAAGTTGTATAGTTGATCCATTTCTGAACACAGCTCTGTGAGGATTCTGTATAATAGTGCTGTATGTGCTGAACTTTACACGTCTCTAGAAGGACACACCCAGGAAGTGATGCAGTTGTAGTGTAGAGTCATTAATATGTCTGTGTTGTATTTTACGATTCATCATCTATACAATACTATAAGCCTTTATCTGTTTGTGTGGTTTTTAAATTATTTGTACATTTATAAATAATTATGATAATTTGCTGTGGAAAATCATAGGAAACTGGATCCAGATTTAAACAAAATCTCTCATAAGTAAATTTGCTGTGTCTGTTCCCAAAAGGTAATTAAATTCACTTCACTTCATTTTTATTTGTACAGCACTTTTAACAATGGACATTGTCTCAATGCAGCTTTACAGAAAAACTGAAATTCAGAATAGAAATTACAAAGTTGAAAATTAACTTTACCCCTAATGAGCAACTCTGAGGCAACAGCGGCAAGAAAAAACTCCCTGAGACGATATGAGGAAGACTCAAATGTGAACCCATCCTCATCTGGGTGATACCAGAGAGTGTGATTATGAATAAATTACCTTCTAATTGTATATTATCAAACATTAAAAGCAGCCGAGGAGATGATCAGATCCGCTTGTTTAGTTTTATCATCAACTTTAGCAGACAGACGTGGTGGCATAGGGTTTTACCTTTTACCCTCCTTTCTGAAAAGATCAATGATAACTTACCTAATGAAAGCCACAGACACATGAATATAACAGTGAACATGATGAATGGTGTTAGTAAAATGACAATATTCTGAGGTCTTTCTGTACTCTATTATATTAATATTTCATAGAGGTTCATGTCTCCACAAAGTGTGACATTCTCCATCCCGCTCCCTGTATTCCAGAGATAATTTTCAGAGGTAATTACAGTGGGATTTGAACCTTCTTGGACCTCTGGAGAAACAAGCTTCCAAGCGAGAACCAAGCCAGCAGTGCAAGTATCCATTAGTTTTGTTCCAACCACTCTATTCCATGTAAAACCAGGACTCGTCCGGGATTTGAACCCGGGACCTCTCGCACCCAAAGCGAGAATCATACCCCTAGACCAACGAGCCAGGTCGTCCCTGTCAGCTTGATGTGCGCCAATGGAGGTTCACTGTACTCTGTAACTGTATGACCTTCTTGTTCATATGGACTGGGGTCCGAGTAAAAGGAACTCGGTTACACAAAGTCAAGTTAACAATAAAGCGAGGCTCCTGTGGGATTCAAACCTTTTTGGAATCCAGACGCTAAGTGTGAACCAAGTAAGCAGCTCTTGCCATTGGGCCAAATTATGTCATTTACAGGGTTGTTACTGTAGTCTTAGATTTCTGTTCTTGGTGAACAGGAATGAAACCCGATGTGGTCTTTAGCTGTTGTAGCTCATCTACCTCAAGAATTGATTATGGAGCACTATTTCAGTAGAGCTTATTTATTTCCTGATTGTGTGATGGAAACTGTGTTTTTATTTTCCACAGTTCTTATTCTTAGTTATACATACTTTCAGGTATCCTGTAATTCTCAAAAATATATTAAACACCCTGCAAAGACACACGTGATGAACACATTAAATCTCATTCTCAGTAAAATAAACAAACAAACAAACATAAAATAAAAATAAATCAAATCAGCTGCTTGTCAAAAGAGTTGTACAATATGCACATTTTTATTCCTAGAACAGAATCAAATTCCAGCATGTGATCTTTACACTGTCATTAAGTAAATAAACCATCAAACCTGCCACTATTGTTTATGAGAACTGCACTTAATACTGCAGAGGGAGTGAACATGTGGCTTCTTCAAACACACACCTAACTTTTCTATCTGTATTTGGATTCACTTAGAATGTTTTGTCTATTCAATTCAAATAAAGTATTCATATATGGTTATATACATACATTTCTATTGGATCAATAATCAGAATGCTGATGTTATGCATAGCTTCCAGTCTTTTCTTCTTATTGTGATTCTTTAACACTTTCATGTTTGAGGTCTCTGTAGGTTTTTGGACAGTGAAGTTGACTTTCCTGTCACTGTGGGCTGCAAGGCGCAGTAGTACAGTGCAGAGTCTGATACTGAAGCAGGCGAGATCTCCAAATCCACACGCTTCAGACTCTTATGAACTTTAGCAGACAAATGAGGATGAGGAGTATCACCTGCCTGATTCCCTCCCGATTCCGTCAACAGAACGAGGAATTCTGGTGCTGCATTGGAATATTGTCCATACCACTGTAGATTGTTCATAGAAACAGTGTATTTATAATCACAGGAGAGTGTAACTGCTTGCTCCTCTTTACCATAGACAGCAGAAGATGTTGGAGTAATGCTGTCCTGTGTGCTCTCACCTGAAGAGGACATTTATTTCAGAATATTATCATTTTATATTATACAGTATACATACAGTACATGCTTACAATCTAAAACACTCACACATGGAAACATTTCTTTACTAGTTATAAAACATTTAAACATGATATATGGGGATATATAAAATATAAGCTTACCTATGAACATGGTAAAAAACAGAAACATACAGAAAACCATCATGTTTTAATTTCCTCTGTTCTTCTGAAAGTTTCCTTTTTATGTTATTGTAAATGTCAAGTTTCCTTCTACTCTGTCTTCAGTGAAGCATCTAAGCATTTCTTGTGTACAAAGCCTCAACTGTAGCTTCCCTCTGTTTTAACCAATCAGAGTGCAGGATTTGCCACATTATGTAAAATACACACACATGTTCTAAAAGAATTTAATGAGCAAAAGATTCAAATATTTAGTTCCTGTATTTCCTATTTCTATGAACTTAAACCTTTTCTAATCTACAAAATATATTGTTGCAATTACAAACAATTCTTATTGTGAAATTAAATTCTTCAGCAGATTTATAGTACACCCTTAAAGTCTAAACAAAACACCAAATTATAACAATATAAAACCCCTAACAAGGTGGTGTTTGAGAGCATGTGCACAAATACATAAGCATCTTGTATTAAGCTCAAGATTCTGCAGTAATTCAAGTGTTTCAGTCGGACTGCACTCCACACACCATGTATCTGTGCTGAAGCTTTGTTCAGGTTTAATGTTCATGGCTACTTTAACACTCCACATGGTTCTGTTGTGTCCAGGTCCAATCAGGTTCAGTTCTAGAGTATTTTCATGTCATGTACTGCCATCTGCAGGAGCTGAATTTAAATAGACATATACATTATTTACATGAAGAACCATCAATATATTTAAAACAAAAGTATTGCTCACCACGCTGGCAATAGTTCACAGTTTCAATTCACAGATTCATTTGGAATCATTACAGCATTTCAGCATATCAGAACACAAGAATAACCCGTCTTTTTCTTTTTTATCTGTATTTCTGACATTAACCTAGACAAAAACAAGTCCTCAGATTCAGCATCCTTAAAGAGACAAATTTGCTGGTGTGCTTGTGATTATTGTCCTTTAATATGACCCAGTTTCAGCACAACATAAGCTCATGGACAGTCTTACATTTGTCTCAAGAATATTCTAATATAAAGTGGAGATCATCAATGTCCAAATGATTAAAAGTTTTCTAGAGCCTGTGGCTGCAAAACAACCAAATCCTCACCCCTCCACCAACATGACACTTGGTATGAGGTGTTTGTTGTGATAAACTCTGTTTGACCTTCACCAAACATGAAACTATGAATAATGATTAACCATCAGTACAAAAAAATATTGTTCCTGAATTTGTTAAGATGCTGCCATTTTTTTGGAGAGAAAGGGTTTCTTCCTCTCACCTCCTCCATGAAAGCCATATGTGGAGGCAGGACTGAGGTGGAGCACAGGTTTGTGAATGGAAGGTGGTGCAGGGAAGAGTAAGTGCTGTTTCCACAGGTCAGGGTCGTAACACTTAAGACCTGGGAAATGCAACTGTGAATGGATTTTTGCTGATCCATTTAAAATTTGGCAGACATTGTACATCCATTTAACTGAAAATACAAATGTTAATACACAATTTCCATTTTCATTTCATTTTCACTCAATCTTGATGAATTTCATTATGATCAATAAAAGGAAAGCACATTTGACTAACACTTTCCTTATTCATCCATTTTAACTTGTAACTATACAATGGAATTATGGTCTGGAGTGCTCACATTTTGTTCTGGATCTTAGTTCACATTTGGTAAAGTAACATACATTTATACACACAGGTATAATAAACACATGAAAGAATAAATAAATGTATGAATGGAAAAAAATTACAGGATATATAATTATAGGATATTGTTTGTACCAATAAAGCAGAATGTGCAATTCTGGTCCTAAAGTCCTGGGATCGTTGTGCAGACCTGTCAAGGGGAAAAAGAAGAGAGATATTTTAAAATGTGACAATTGAAATGTTACAAAATCAATTTATACTCATCTGTGGAGCGCTTGAGCAATGTAGGGACAAAATATGAACTGTAACAAAGTATGGAATGGGAACTTGTGCAATAAATTGTGTGTTTGTGTGTGTGTGTTGTGTTGGTGGGTACTGGGAAGGTGTAGAAGTAAGGGAAGGACATTGCCAAGAGCCTCTCCAAAGTCTTCACCATCTTCTTCTCGACATGCTGCCTGAGGAGATGCCTAACCGTGCTGGCTAAAGCTGGCGGGTCGGTGTAGAGCTCCAGGGGCTGAGAGAACAGTACCACAAAAAGGCCTGTAAGCTGATCCTATCAACAAATTACACAAACACAAATCCAGTGTAATGTCACTGTCTTAGAGATACAATGCTGACCATTTGTGTAACGTGGCATCAGAAGATATTTGAACACTTACAATAAGCACTGTGAAGTAGATCTTTGCTCCAGGCTCCCGAACGTCTACATCCCACTTGATGAGCGCAAGCAGGCACTCCGAGAGTCCTCCCTGAAGCTTTAGGAAAGGGAGACGACAAGCTCTGTTAATGCCAGGGTTTAAAATATGGGAAAACAAAATGAAATAAAATAGATCCTGTTCTCAAACTACATTCAAGCATCGCTTTTAAATCTCCCGATAAGACGCTTACTGGCTGAGGCGTTAAGCCCTTCGTGAAGTATCCGCAGAGAAGCAGCTCGTAAAACACGTCCACGAGGTTGTACTGGTAGGCCTGCAGAGAGCAGAAAAGTTACAAAAAGAAATTAACTTTACATAATGGAGTCCTAATGGAGTTCTCTATTATCAAAGTCTTTCAGATTTAAACAGCTGTCATGTTACACAGGCATTCATAAGCTTACATAGGACCCGGAGAGCTCTGCTTTGATGGAGTCCCGATGAGAAGGAGTCCTCAGGAACCGAATCGGAGCCACGGAGGCCAGCTGTACGCCAACTGCATCCTGTTAAAACATAAAAAACAAAAAAATCTCTGTAATTCACTTATGGTGTTCTAGATGGCTACTTAATTTACACCTTAACACGAAGCAGGATGTAAGTCTAAACATGTCCTGTTCTCCAAAAAAGATGATGTACTGTACATTTCCTCCCGCCGCCCCATCATAAGTGCTTCTTCTCGTCGCAGTTTCATAATAACACATCTAACATTCTGTCACGTTCCTTACAGTAAAAACAGCTTGAGTAAAATAAAGGAAAGGTTTGTTTACCGGTTAAAAGGTTTGCATTACTCATTACGATATTTATCTTAATGATGCTACCAAGTTAATTATCCAGGCTTGCTAACAGTGTAGATAAACCAGTGTTTTTTTCACCCACACCCAGAAATAGAGGATTTTGATATTTAAAAAAAAGGGAGACGTAAAAATACAAAAATTTCCTTTTTAACGCCGAAACGTTAATAAACCTGTGAGTTTGTAAACTAGTTAAGCTGAGAATAAACAGACAAATATTAGCATTAGTTAGCAGTATCTAGCATTAGCATTAGCTTGTGTAAATTCACCGTACACGGTGACTGATTAAAGTCTCAAAAACCTCCTGTCCCAGTCCATCATCCGAAATCTAAATATTATACGGAATAATTATTAAAACCTTCACCCGAGTTCAGCAAGCTTTACACTCTATATGATATTGTGTAAATGAAATGATTAGCGAGGTTCGCTAGCTAGATAACATACATCTGTAACCAAGTCCTGTAATTCGCAGCAAACCTTTTACATTTCCCTGGACAAGCACACTCCACAACTCCTGACACTTTTCAGAGCTAAGGCATCGAAGGATGGTACCATTGGCAACCAGATGGCTAAAATATTAAAAGACTATCATGAACAAGTAAGTGGAATTCCCATTGAACATACTCAAGGGCTGTACAGGTTAAAAACATTATCAATAATTAAAATCAGTTAAATATAATAATGATGAATGTTTTCAGTTGCCAGAAAAGACAAAAACATGAAGGCATTCTAAAACAGTAGTCTATACAAACAAATTAAATAAATTACACAAAGTAGTGTAGAATAACATGCAAGTAAGTGAATGATGACAATTTTTGTGTGTGGATGAACTAATCCTTAAAATGTGCTTGTGCTGTTATTAAACTGCCTAAAGGAATTTGCCTGTTATGTGGATTAGTAATAAAGTGCCAGGTAATAACTAGTGCTGTTACATGTTGTAGCTAGGTTTGCAGTGTTAGAATGTTGTCTCATCATTAATCATGTTAATAAATTCAAAATGTTGCTTAGTTGGGAATTAAAAGTATGGTCATTTTTTGTTTTGTCTTTAAGGATCAGGATGACATCAGTGTCATTGGAACTCTTGTCCTGGCTGGACTGCCGCTTTACTTGAAGGAAGACTCGTCAGATGTTTTCAAGACACACACGGTAAGGCTCATCAGGACTACTTTCTGAAACATTTTGATCTTTTTGTCGACATCGAAAAAAATACAGCTAGAGTAGCTGTACAGTTGATCATTTCAGTAATCTTAAAGGAAAGGTTTACTCAAATGATGATTATATAATTCATTTACTCACCCTCGTGTAATTCCATTAGATTTTTGTTAAAGGTACGTTTAAATCTTTTTCTCTCCTTTTGTCTGTCCAATTAAAGGCAATCTGTATTTTCAAGCTTCAAAAATTACTTTGATTTAGACTTTACTAAAATATTAACATGGTTCAACACACACATTAAACACATTATCTAAATATAATATCTAAATTTGATGTGCATTGTTTTCTGTATGTTTATATCATTGTCATATGTAAAGCTCATACTCCAAAGTCATGAACATGATCTGCACTATTTGCAGAGGCTTGTTATGTTGTAATTATAAGGTTTAGTTCATTCTAATGGGAACCACTGGTATTAATTTTGTTTTGCCTCTTTGTTTTTTTGTTTGTATGTCTTGATTGTCCTTGAAGATGACGTGGTGATGTCTTCAAAATCCTGGGTCAGTGCTCTGATGCTGCTTTTTGGGCTGCTTTATGCCCTTCATATCAGCTACCCCAAGAAGCTGACTTTTTTTTTTTTTGGTTCCTGGAACCAAGGAAAGTTCGATTTTGCTTAGTCTTTAAATCTGTTTGTGTTCAGGTAACAGATGTAATTAAGTCCAAATAACATTTTAGCTACACAAATGGTTTGAGGAAACCGATTGCCTTAAATGGTTTGAGTTGACTGAACTCAAATTAATCAAGACTAACTTTATCAGTTTGTGTTCTGTCAACTCAAACCATTTAAGGCCATCGATTTCCTCAAACCATTTAAGTAACTATATATATATATACTTTACTACTTTTTTATTTATTGATTTATGCCACAGAATTACCACAAACATTGTTTGTGTCTGTGGTTTTCTGATAACAGGTTGGTAAAGGAAGGATCTTTGATGTGGTTTTAGAATCTTCATTTATACTGGTTTATACGTTTTATTAATATTGACTTAAGAAATAAAGAAATGACTGGATGAATAATAAAAAACATGGTTATTAATTAATGCAACTAATTAACTCATTAAATATGATTGTAAGAATTAAAACTTTTGGTAAACTGATTAAAATGAATTACCTGTAACTAGAGTGAGAATCAGTGCATCTGACTTCACCTCTTAAACATATCTTTTGGAGTTAGAGGTCAGGGCTGTGTCTCAAAAGACACAATAACTTACAATACTTTAACCTTTCATACTAACTTTTTAAACTTTTTAACCATGAAGTTATGACATTGAAAACTCACAGCTGAAAATGTTAAATATGAATTCCACACGTTTACTTTCATTGTTGCTTGTTTTAATCTGCTTCTGAGAGAAATTCCGTGGCCAAGCACGTCATTTAATGTGTTTGACTTCATGCAACAGTATTAAACTCATGCAATATACTGTAGGGATTAAGTTGTAATGTTTTATTTATAAGGCCATATACATCAACGTGTTTGGAGTAATGTTCGAAGCAGATAAGTTATACCTACCTTATTATTAAAACAGATGGATGTGCATGCAATGAGTAAAGTTTCATTTTTAAGCACTTTTATGCATATGCATAAGTCATTTTATTTATACCTTAATTTCACTATACACAAATAGGCCATTATTCTCAAAATATCACGAATTTAATCCCGTATTGCTACGAATCTCATGATTTTTTACGTTATTCTCATAGTGTTAACTTTATTCGCGAAATATTACTACTTTGTCACAATTTTATTTAGTTTGACTTTTTTTCTGGAATAACTACCAGTTAAATTTTGCATTATAATGACTTTAATCTGAAGAGGTTTTCCATTTTAATTTTTATCTTTGCACAGGCATCTTTAAAGTTGAACAAAAACAAGTTATGTGCAAATGGCAGGACAACACCAGCGCAATTAAGTATTTACAAAGCAAATAAAATACTTCGCAGCTTTACACTCACACAGTCACGGGTAAATTATTTCTAAAGCACATTTCAATTCAACCTTAGTTTGCCAAAGTGCTGAACAAAAATAAAGGGAATAAAAATAAAAAGGATGAAAGCAGGAAAACACATACACATTACAAACAAATAAAAGCAGAAGAAAACAGATGCGTTTTTAACATAGATTTGAATTCAGCTAACGTGGAAGCAGTTCTAATGGGTGATGGCAGGCTGTTCCACAGCTTAGGACCAGCTACTGCGAAGGCTCTGTCTCCCCTGCGTTACAGGCGAGACCATGGTATTCACAAAAGATGACCATCTTGGGATCTAAGTGACCGAGCAGGATTGTAAGTGGTGAGTAAATCGGAGAGATATCTTGGAGCTAAGTTGTTAAGAGCTTTATAGACAAATAACAGAATTTTGTAATCAATTCGATATCAGACTGGCAGCCAGTGCAGGGAGCGTAACATTGGTGTGATATGGTCTCGTTTGCAGCTACCCGTGTTTGCAGACACCAGAGCATGCAATGCATACCAGTTACTCTGATTTGGAATAAATTAGCCTGCATTAAGCTTTCAGTAAATGAACAATTATGCAGTGTCATGTGAGTTTAAATTGGGAGTGAGCAGAAACAAAGTAGCTTGAAGACAACTGTCATGTAACAAAGACTCTTTTTCACTGACTTTTTTCTTCTATAAGAATCCGTCATTGTTGTGATATGCTAATTAGGACATGCGGAAGTGTCACGTGACTTTCTGCATCTCATTAGCACACGAAAAACTTTTTTAAGAATTCAGTTTTATTTTATTGTACAATAACAGTTTGGGGGATTTGATGTTATTGATGTTATTATTCTTTCTTTCTGCTTTGTGTAGGTCTATTTTGAGAACTTATATTACTTTAAACCATTCAAAACATTGAAAAGATAATTCTGTCTTTACTCCACACTTTTTACCAGAGTCTCTGCTTGCACTCCATTACATGACAAGAGCATATCTGATAATCTGTGGTCTCTGTGTTTGGAACAGTGTTCAGAGTTCAGATTGAATTGAATTGATGTTTCTCACACTGAACACTGTGCAAAAGATCAGAAAACTAATGATGCACTAATAAATAAGGCAGTTCTAGTCACTTGTGTAAAAATACCAGGAATTGTTCTGTAGTGGTTATACCATCTGTAGAGATAATGCTATGTGGAGAGCAGGTTTCCTGTGTAATGCTTTAACACAAACAGATTAAAGTACACACATAAAATGAAGCAACAAAACTTTAAATCACACACATTGCAGTGTTAAATTTCAGATATACTCCATCACAGCAGAAGTGACAAAGCATGTGAGGTCTAATTCTTATTTCCTGTGAAGCCGAAAACTCAGTCCTTAGTTCTGGAGGTTTTTCTCATTACCTCGTTGCTGGTCTGTGTGATTGGTGTTAGATGATATATACAGTTCAAGGTGATAAATGTGGAGCCATGCCTTGTCTTTAGTGCACTTCTAATTTAATTATAAATTTCACTTAGGAGTAAAGGATTGTCACCAGCAGAACTGCTTTGAGTATAACAAAACAGTGTGAAGGTTTTTGTACAGTGCAGCTGGATTTCCTGTCACTGTGGGCTGCAGAGCACAGTAATATAGTGCAGAGTCTGATACAGCAGCAGAAGAGATGATCAGATCCACTTTCTTATCTTTAAGTGTAGCATTCATTCTTGGGGGACGGTTTTCACTTAGATCTCCAGTTTTGAAAATATAAAGAAGGAACTCAGGTTTAGATTTTGGATATTGCCTGTACCAGTGCAGGGAGAATCTTGTATCACTTGTTACAAATTCGCAGGACAGAGTAACATCATCACCTTCATCTACAACATTCTGAGTGGAAAGTGGCTTTATTGAATCTGCCATGGAGTCACCTGTTATAGAGAAGAGAACATAAAGTTTTACACAATCAAGCCAGAATTACACACAGAAATCATGCTTTCTATAACACCAGACAATTAATAAACAATACATAATATCTAAACTAACAAAAGGTGTTAACTCACCTAGTGAAAGCCACAGACACATGAATATAACAGTGAACATGATGACTGGTTTTAGCTGAATGAAAAAGATCTTTCTGTACTCTAATATATTACCATGATAAATGTTCAGGAAGCTCCACCCCCCAGCATCACATGACAGTGTCTCCAGTGTTGATGACAGTGAAACATCCTGGCTTTACATTAAGTCTTGTTTGGGAAACTGTGCTGAAACTCTTTACATTGTAAACAAACAAAAACTGACAGCAGGAAAAAATTCTACTTAATAAAAATGTTGTAATAATTAAAATGAGTAAATATTTTTGTTTTTTAAATATATATATATTTTATAAGTGGTATTTGGATATTAGGGTACTTGATTGTTGTGATAAAGCATGTTTATTGAATAGAATTACATTTCATGAGGTGGTATTTCATGAGGTCTGGAACAAACCAGGCTCTTTTCTTTCTCTTATCTATTATTCTTTATTGACATTTAACTCATTAAAAAACTCTTAATAAAACCGCTGTGTAAAAGTAGTTGACTTGATCTCATATCTGCTGATTGGTCATTTAAACATGAAACTGTGTTTATAAAGGAAGGGTGGAGTATTTACCTTATCCTATGATAAGAGGATCTGTCCAGATCCCATTTTATTCTATGCAGCTGTAATATGATATAATAATAATAATAAAAATATAATACCAATTTACACCAATCAGTCATAACATTATGACCGGTGAAAAGAATGACACTGATGATCTCCTCATCATTGCACCTGTTAGTGGGTTGGATATATTAGGCCCCAAGTGAACATTTTGAACAAGTTAATGTGTTAGAAGCAGGATAAATGGGCAAGCGTTAGGAAAATTGTGATGGCTGGACGACTGGATTAGAGCATTTCCAAAACTGCAGCTCTTGTGGTGTGTTCCCGGTCTGCAGTGGTCAGTATCTATCAAAAGTGGTCCAAGCAAGGAAGAGTGGTAAACAGTGTCATAGGTGGCCAAGGCTTATTGATGCACGTGGGGAGCGAAGGCTGGCCCGTGTGATCCGATCCAACAGATGAGCTACTGTTACTCAAGTTGCTGAAGAAGTTAATACTGATTCTGATAGAAAGGTGTCAGAATACACAGTGCATGATGGGCTTTTCTGGCAGAAAAAGGAGGACCAACACAATATTATGCAGGTGGTCATAATGTTATGCCTGATCAGTGTAGGTCACACATTTGTAATGAAATTGTACGTATAGGTCTACTGTACCTATAGGCCTAGTACTGTGTATGTAGGATTAAACAACAGATAGAGTCGATATTATTTTGCAAAGAAGTATTTATAATCACAGAAGTCTACATTCTTGGGGATGTGAGCAGGGTCCTTGTATTTGGCCCACAATAAGATAACTCACTACGCCATCTTCTGGAGAAAAGAGAAAAACTTTAACAAACAAGTATTTTTTTCTTTAAATTCACAAATTAGAACAACAAATAGTCATTTCTGAACTTCTGTCCAGAGCCTCAGCTGCTTTCATTAAATTCAGAATTGGCTCTGTGGACTTTTCTGAAAAACTTTCTATCTCATGTAACTGAGTAAACTAGGGAAATACAGTATCTTTTAAAACAACAATATTTTTCCCAAATCAACAAACTGTTGTTTATAGAGAAAAGCAATTATTATTATTATTATTATTATTATTATTATTATTATTATTATATTTTTAATTCTTCAATTACAAACAAACAAAACAAGATACACACTCAAGTTACACAATATGACGATATATAGCCAGCAATAGGTTGAACAAACCTTTAACAAAGCTGAATAAATATCATAATATCATCAAAAATGAATAAACAGATAAAAATAAATGACCTGTAACTAGAGTGAGAATCAGTGGTATGTATCTCACTATGTACAGTAAGTTGTATAGTTGATCCATTTCTGAACACAGCTCTGTGAGGATTCTGTATAATAGTGCTGTATGTGCTGAACTTTACACGTCTCTAGAAGGACACACCCAGGAAGTGATGCTGTTGTAGTATAACTTTGTACAGATCATTACATCACAGTATCAGTGACAGAAAACTAGAGTCATTAATGTAGCTGTGTTGTATTTTAAGATTTATCATCTATACAATACTATAAGCCTTTACTTGTTTTTGTGGTGTTTACATTATTTGAAAACTATAAACAATTATGATATTTTGCTGTTAATCTGTAAATGTGATAAATAGGCTCATTGGCCACTACATCAAGATATTTGTATGAAAAGTAAATGCAAACTTTTTATAATAATGATCATAGAACAACAGAACCAGATTCGTACAAAATCTCTCTTTACACATACATTTGCCCAATAGGTAAGTATAGGAAAGCTGATTAGTGTAATTATATCTAAATAATAATTTCATGTCATTGCTTTTTCACAATTACCATCATTAATTAATCTTTAAATTTATATAGCCTTTCTTCAAAAGTAAGTAATAAAATATTGGTACTCAAAATTGACATAGTTGCTAAAAATCCAAAACAATCTCTTTATATACCTGTGTGTTCACAGTTTAGGATGAGAAGTAAATATCTATTCTACTTTGAAGGTGCTGATAGTAAGAAATAAAAGACCAAAATTATTTAATTATTGTTCATAACATACAATAAGTTAAGCGTGTGAGAGAAATGTCTGAGGTGGTGTGTCTGTGCTACATTTACAGGACGGTCTTTTGAATTTTGGAGGTTTTATTTAGATTTTTAGTTTAAAGAAGACTAATAAAAGGGAATTGAGGAACCAGTAAGAAGAGTTTTACTGAGTGTGAGTTTAAATCTGGAGACACAGCATTTATTGGGCACCTCTATTTACAGTTTTAACAATGAAGGATTTAACACTACGAAGTTTGGGTGCGAGATTGTACGGCCTGTGTAGAATCAGTAGCAGTAGGAGTAATGTCTATCTGGCAAACTTTGTTGACAGTAGATGAGACTTGGACGGAGTTTCAATCTTGGTATGGCTGGGGTTGGAGCTGTGCCCAAGGTCCTGAGCAGAAGCGCAGCATGTCATAGGAAGTCAAGAGTAGCAGGAGATAGAGCTAGGAATAATTGGAGGGAAACTGTGATTAAAACTACAGCAGGTGTAGAAGTGAAAGAAAACATTGTTTGCAATGAATTAAAACTAAGCAATCAAAGACAGAGCAGTGGCCCTGAAACTTACCCATGCTGTCCTCGGAGGTCAAAATGAACTGTTTGATGAAAACAAGCTGGAAAAGTCCTATTGATAAGTGTACAGATGTCCACCATTTTTATAATTGACCTCGGAAGTCCGATTATAATGAATTGTGAAAGAGTTAAAAAGTAAGAGATAATGGTGTCCAAAAAAGAACCTGATATTTCAGGAGTGACTTTCTCAGCAAAGAAGGTTTGGTCTGAATATTATGAAAAGATAAGAGAAAAGAATTAAAAGACTATGTTTTGTGATGATTATTTCGGAGGTTGTTGGGATGTTCATTCGTGAGCAGCTCAATTCTTGTAACCAGCGCTGACTGCAAATAAAACCTTGTATCTGCATTCATCCAGTCTGGGCAGTTTGGATTTTTTTAGTTAGAGCCTTGCTTGACTGAGCTGTCAGGTCAATGTGGAGCTGGAGACAGATAATAGCAACGGATTAATTGAGTAGTATTAAATAGAGCGTTATAGTATTGGATAAAAATATTTTCCACAGAGGGTTGCATCAAGAAGGGCATCCACTGTAAAACCTGCATCAAATCAAAATATGCAGATCAATGATCCACTGTGGCAAACCCTAACAGGATCAGCCGACAGAAGAAAAAACAGTAGTATGTTTGCCTTCAGTGTAGTTAAACTGTGTGAAAGTTTTTGTACAGTTCAGCTGGATTTCCTGTCACTGTGGACCTCAGAGCACAGTAGTATAGAGCAGAGTCTGATACAGCAGCAGAGGAGATGATCAGATCCACTCGTTGTATGTTTTTATCAACATGAGCGTTCAGACGTGGTGGGATTGGGTCACTTTTATACCCACTTGTATCAATATAAAGAAGGAACTCAGGGTTAGATGTTGGATATTGTCTGTACCAGTACAGGTAGTTGTTTCCTGTATAACTTGTTTTATAGCTGCAGGACAGATTAACATTTTCACCTTCATGTACAACATTATGAGGGAAAACTGGCTCTATTGAATCTGCCATGGAGTCACCTGTCATAGAGGAAAGAACATAATGTCAGTAACCTATGTGTGGATCAAGCTAGTGTTACATAAATCTCACATTCTGCTTTTTCACATCACCACACAGACTATTTAACCATTAATTCAACTTTTAATATTTATGCAATAAACAAGGAAATTTACTCACCTAGTGAAAGCCACAGAAACACGAATATAACAGTAAACATGATGAACGGTTTTAGCTGAATGTAAATATTCTGAGGTCTTTATGTACTCTGATATGATCATAAATGTTCATGAAGCTCCACCCCACAGCATCACATGACACCAATGTTACTGACAGATTGTTGATTCTTACTGAAGCATTGCTGTTTGTGGAGAATATTTCCACATTGTATTCAAGTTCAAGCAGGACATTTATTTAATTAATTTCACAAAAGGCAGATGCAAGTGCAAATTGCAAACTACCAGAAAAGGCTATGGTTGAAGCTGTGCTACACACAACAACCACAATGAGAAGTCATTTTCATTCACAAAGTATAACAACAAATACTACTTTCCAG
Source organism: Hemibagrus wyckioides (assembly GCF_019097595.1). Lineage (NCBI taxonomy): Eukaryota > Metazoa > Chordata > Actinopteri > Siluriformes > Bagridae > Hemibagrus > Hemibagrus wyckioides. The sequence continues at coordinate 175,306 of NC_080716.1, forward strand.
AACATTACATAACATTACTCTCCTGAACTCCTGAATTTGTAAAGCTTCAGCTGTTTAACTTGAGCTTGCTTCAGCTTCTAACTGTCCTCACAGTCAGGCATTTCAGAAGTGAATGTAAACATGTAAATAGCTCCATCTTGTGAGAAAAGCATGGCTCTGCTCCAGTCATGTGTAGTGCTTTTTGTACAGTGTGGTTGGGCAGCAACAGTAAAGAAAAGCAAGAAGAGGAGTAACATTGTTATCCTGAGTGTTTAGTTCAGGTCTCTAGCTTTAGAAATAATTGCCAGTGTTGTGTATTTGAAATGTGTCTCTGATGTCTAGGAGAACTACTACTATAATTGGGATTACATTTTTTTTCTTTTCATTTTATTTCTTTTGTCTGCAGTATATAACATATAACAGTATTTAATATATTCCATCAACAGTAAAATGCACTATTCTGAAAAGACCATTAATTCACATGTTTTATTGAATCTTTTCTTGTGATAATGAATTCATTGATTTTTAATCATCTTTAATTATTTCTATAATTATCACACGTTGCAAATTATACACGAGCCCACATCTACATTATAAACAATATAAGCATGAAGAAAGGAAGGAAAGAATGAGAGTAAACTGGTTACAATGAATCATCAGGACAACTGGACAGAAAAGGTCAATTCTATTTTAATTCTATATCAACAACTAACACTAAATGTTCTGTTAGCATGAGGCAAAATATTCTTGAAAATGTACAAATTTACTGCAGTGTTTAGTTGTGTATTCATTTTTCTTTTCAGTTGCATATGTTACCACCACTGTATTTTGTCTGTTGTTAGCTGATAAGTTGGGAAAGGGAAAAGGAGAGTAAATTCAATTCAAGATAGAACTGTAGAGAAAACCATCATGTTTTAATTTCCTCAATTCTTCTGAAAGTTTCCTTTTTATGTTATTGTAAATGTCAAGTTTCCTTCTACTCTGTCTTCAGTGAAGCATCTAAGCATTTCTTGTGTACAAAGCCTCAACTGTAGCTTCCCTCTGTTTTAACCAATCAGAGTGCAGGATGTGCCACATTATGTAAAATACACACACATGTTCTAAAAGAATATAATGGTTAAAAGATTTGTATATTTACGTACTACACTTCCTATTTCTATAAAGTAAACATTTTCTAATCTACAAAATATATTGTTGCAATTACAACACTGTAAGGCTTTCTATACTTTCTATGCATTAGAATTGATTATATCACATTAATAATTACTAATGAAGTGTTACTGTATTGTTACTTAATTACACTTGCATATACTTGGCTTGAAGTAATGCATTACTTCAATAATCTTTTTTTAATCAAACAATTCTTCCACAGGCACTGCAGTGACTGATACAATTTTAAAAATTCCCCATAAAATTATAATAATATAAAATCCCTAATACAATTTATAAGCATCTTGTATTAAGCTCAATGCTCTTTTAAGTATCTGTGGTAATTCAAGTGTTTCCCTTAATATCAGTGCTGGATCAAGTGCTATTTTATAAGCTACCAAATAATGAAGAGTGAAGTCTTTAGTTCACTAGTGTTACATTAAAACCCAGCAATTTAAACTATTTAAAGACATTGATATTTAACTTTGTTTTACATTTTTATTGCATCAGGAGAATAACAGCATGAACCTTAGCAGAAATAATTATTTTTGTTTAAAGATTAACATTTATTTTTAAAAGATTTCTTCTCTGATTGTTCAACCAATAAGTATTAACAACATATGTAAGAGGATCATTGTTGATATTTAAAGGAAATAAACAGCGAAGTTTGAGAATTAAGAAGGAAACCTGTATTTGAATGAAACAGATAAACATCTCCCCCTGCTGAGAAAAAAATCAAGCTTGACTTTTGTACAGTCTGTTTGAGTTTTGTGTCTCTGTGGGCTGCATGGCTGTAACAAACCTCCAGACACCGGGTGAGTAGGATCCATGTGCAGTTTATTAATATAATGCAAAACGACAGGCAAGAAAGGTCAGAGAACCGTAAAGATGAACCGCGATGCAAACTAATCCGAAAAACATAAGGACTGACTCAGAAAACCGATGAAACAAAATGAGATCAAAACCACAATAGGAATCAGACAAAGAAACACGAGAAACAGCTTGGTACAGAGCTAGTCACAATACTCTGTAATGTGCATCCAAGACTGTCTCCATGATCAGACCAGCTGAGGAGCAGAGATTCATCACTGAGGCTCACAAGTGATAGATTTGTGTCTGAAAATACTGTCTCCTAATAATACATGTGTCAAAAATCTAATGTGATTTATAAATATACTCTTTATAAATCACATTAGAGACAGAATTCCTCCAAACATGGCATGTAAATTCAAAATCATCAGTAGATAATAGATTTCCATATAACAAAACTGTGTGAAAGTTTTTGTACAGTGCAGCTGGATTTCCTGTCACTGTGGGCTGCAGAGCACAGTAGTATAGAGCAGAGTCTGATACAGCAGCAGAGGAGATGATCAGATCCACTTGTTCATCAATAACTTTAGCAGTCATTCTTGGGTCAGTGTTGGAAATTAGATTTCCTTTTTGGTCAACATTAAGAAGGAACTCAGGTTTAGATTTTGGATATTGTCTGTACCAGTGCAGGTAGTCTGTTCCACCACTTTTTTTATATGTGCAGGACAGAGTAACATCATCACCTTCATCTACAGGTTTCATGAGGGAGAAGTGGCTTTATTGAATCTGCCATGGAGTCACCTGTCATAGAGAAGAGATCATAATGTTTTTAACCTTTAAATAATCAACAGGAAATACTTAAGTCAGACCCACACTCTGCATTTTCACATTGCATCACCACACAGACTAATATTTAATATAATATAGTTAATATTTCTGCAATAACAAAAAGTCAATGTTAACTCACCTAGTGAAAGCCACAGATACATGAATATAACAGTGAACATGATGACTGGTCTTAGCTCAGTGAAAATAGTGGAGATCTTTCTGTAATCTAATATGTTAACACCATAAAGCTTCAAAATTGCTCCACCCCACAGCATCACATGACAGTGTCACCAATGTTGTTGTCAGATTGTTGATTCTTACTGAAACATCCTGGCTTTACATTCAGCCTCATATGGGAAACCTGTCCAGAGCACATTTAAGTAAACACATACTGAAAGTAGGAAATTAATGTATTCCCTTAATGCTCAACTCTAACAGTTAAATCTAAAAAAAATAAAACTTTCCTGTACTTATGATATCAAGAGAAGAAGAGAAAGAAGAGTAAAGGCAGATTTACGGATAAGTTTCCAGTTTTCAGTGTTTCTCACACAGCAGGTGCTTTTGTTGATTTTTGTATGATTGAAGAATGTCACAAAGGTTTTACTGTGAAAAGTAGCTTTCATCGTCTCAAATAATGTGAGCAGGTTGTGTGGTGCTCTAGTTGTTGAGGCACAATAAGATAAGTGACTGCGCCATCTTGTGTTCACTGAAGAGAAAAAACATAACACACTAATAAATAAATAAAACCCTGCAAACAGGTCATATAGTCACACATGTATGCTCTGGATTAATATTTTTATATTTGACCTTAGAATTTAATTGTATTCACAACACACAGAATTCCCTTTAGATAAATTTTCTTATGCTTGATCATGAATCACAACATTATATTTTAAACTAACATTCTTTTATGAAACATTTCTCTTCTTCACACTTTCTCACACTGAACACTGCAAAAGAGCAGAAGACAACAATGCACTAAAGAATAAGACGGTTCTAGTTACTTGTTTAAAAATACAAGGAATTGGTTTACTGATTAGTTTGACTATTATATATGTGAAGTTACGACACTTAGACAATAAAATGCCCTTCATCTGCAGTGTAATTACTCCAGACAGAACAGAGAGGATCATGAGTCCACTGGCATTGTGGAATTCTGCTATGAGGATTGACCTGAGCCTTGTCTTTAGTGCACTTGTTATCAGTCAATATGGAATTGTACCATGAGGGTAGAAATCTTTCTTTATAATAACAATGACACAACACCACACTACAAGAAAACACTTTAAGCAGAAGGATTTTAACAGTGTGATAGCACAGTGACACAGCAGGTAGTGTTGCTGCATCACAGCTTCAGGGTCCCCAGTTTGATGATGTGTTCAGGTTACTGTCAGTGTGCAATTTTGCATCACCTCCAAAATACATGACAATCACCAGAAGAGAGAAAGAGAGAATCCCCCAAAAGGGCATGGAACTTTCTCTAAAGCATTGGTAAAGCTGCTTTCAATAAAACAGAACTGTGTGAAAGTTTGCTTGTTCCTACATTTTCCATTTCTTGATCATTCTGTAAAATTCTATCTAAGATAGTTTTAATGAATTAAATGTTGCAGTGGTATTTATTGGTTTTGTGTTGAAATTGGTTTTGTCTGTTTTCCTTCCTCTGTGTGTCATGTGTGCAGCAGGAGGGAGCTTATTGTTAGAACCACTATATTTGAGAATAAGGAAGAAGTATTTTTTTTTACTTTAATTAACCCCTTAATGCTCAGTCCTAACAAACACACAATGTTACAGGGAGTTAAATAGAAAATATAAAGTGTTCCTGTACTCAAGATAGCATCAGAAGTGAAAGAACAATAAAGGCAGAGTTTCAGATGAGTTCAGAGTTTCTGATACAGCAGGTGCTTTTGTTTGTCACAGAAATGACATTAGATGAGTATTTATTTTTATTACAGTTTAGTCTTAAGTGGTCAGATGTGTAGAATTGTGTAGAATGAAAGGGTCAGTGCTTAATTCTTGTAGTTTGTGCTCTGCCTCAATAGCAAGGTTTCCAAGTCTGTAAGCAGCTTTACTGTTTTTACCGCCATGTTTGTCTCTTTATTCAACTATTACACTGTAGGCAAACAGCCTCTGCAAGATTATATAAAAGATAAAAACATTTACACATAGTTTTGGTGATATATGTTCATGGTCCTGTCCTACATCCTGTCCTACACCCTGTCCTATCAGGGGAGTAAACACACAATTACACAATTACCTTAAATTTACTTAAATACTTGATTATTAATCACAAGATAATATTTGAAACCGAAAAACCTTCATGAAATTATTTATTTATTTTGCCCAAACTGAACACTGTGCAACACAATAGAAAAAATCACTTTAATAATGAATGAGTTCTAGTCAACCTTGAATGAGGAACCTGTCCTAAGCACATAGTAAACAAATACTGACAGCATGTCATTTTTAATAATGAAAACAATCAATCTATTCTATAAACATTAAATCATCATTAAATCTTATGTTGTTGTAAATTCAATATATATACATTGGGGCATTGTTTGTGAGTTCACAGTGTAGTATTGATTCACCCCTAATTATTAACAGTAGTACAGATTTATTATCAAATATAATTAGGCTCATTTGTGTCTTGGGGCCTGAAACAAAAATCTCACTTAGAAGTTTCCTAAACAGACTTGCTTTCTTTTACAGGTTCCACAGATGCAGGGTCTCAGAGGGTAACAGACATATTCCCAAAACCCACAGCAATTAAGTGCTGAAGTATTTCAATCAATGTCAAAAACACACTGGGAAATCAAACTAGAGGACATTCTTATTATTCAAGACTCAAGACCAAAGTAAACCTGCACAGAAACATATATTGAACACGTCAGATCTCAAGCACAATAAACACAGAAATAACTGTTCATCAAATGGAATGGTGTAACATTTTTGGGTATTTCAGGCATGTGAACTTTACACTGTCATTTACTAAGCTAGCTAAAGTTATTATTATCTAGGCTGATTGGAGTCTCTAAATTGCCCGTTGTGTGTGTGCCCTGCGATTGGCTGGCACTCCATCCAGGGTGTATCCTGCCTTGATTCCTGAGATAGGTACAGGCTCCCTGTGACCTGAGGATAGATTGGATAAGCGGTACAGACAATGAAAATAATGAAAACGTTTTCCTATTTGATTCATTTGTTAATTACATTACTCTTTTTTTCTACACAGAGCACATCAATACAAATGACTAGGTCTGAAATGCACGGCCTATACTGGTATATTGTATATTGTAAAATTCTGCTGTGATGATTGAACCAAGCTTTTACTTTTTATTTCCAGGTTATCAAGGAATATGGAATAGTATCATCAGTGTATAAAGATGTATACCTGACTATCTGAGTAAAGTGTCTGGAAGAGGCTCGGAGGCAACATCCACAAAGTTGTATATATTTTCTGGTAAGGATCCTCAATGGTGGATAGATAGACTCTAATCATCTTTCTAGTGGTTTTCATTATCTTCCATAGAGTCTTCTGCTCTGACACGGAGTGCAGTTTAATATTAAACAGCTGAATAGTTTCACATGATGCTATCAATATTTCCCTGAATGTAATGATGAGGATGGGAGAGAGGGGTCTGCTCTCCTATCTCTACATGAAATTGAGACACTTCTGGGATTTTCTGGCTCAGATAAGATTCTATGTGATGCACCATAAAAACTGTCATCACTGTGATGCCAACAGTCATGTATTTTTTAACCTGTGGATTGTTGCTTTTACATGGCTTTAAGCCTCTTCTTCTTCTTTCTGCATGTAGACTCATCAGAGCATCTAAAGAAATCCCCAAGAAGATTGAATACCAAAATAAGGAAAAGCTACTTTTAAAAGTTATAATAATCCCTCTCTAAACCAAATATTATACCATTAATGAATGCAAAATATTTAACTAATTTTTACTTTTCAGCCATTGATGAACTGCCAGACAAAGACATCAGATAGTATTGCTGCCTCACAGTTCCATGGTCCCCAGTTCGAGATTGAGCTCAGGTTTCCCTCATTTCCAGTGTTGCTAAGAAAAGCTATAGATCTCTGAACAGGATAAAGTGGTTAATGAAGCTTAAAAAACAATTAGCTATCTCCTAATAATCCAACATTTGTCAAACTATAACATATTTATGAACCCTTTATAAATTGCAAGAGAGACAGAATTCGCCAAAAATAGCATGTAAATAGCAGCTCAACATCATCAGCAGAACTGCTTTCAATATAACAAAACTGTGTGAAAGTTTTTGTACAGTGCAGCTGGATTTCCTGTCACTGTGGGCGCCAGAGCACAGTAGTATAGAGCAGAGTCTGATACAGCAGCAGAGGAGATGATCAGATCCACTTGTTTAGTTTTATCATCAGCTTTAGCAGACATTCTTGGGTCAGTGTTGGAAATTGGATTTCCTTTTTGGTCAACAATAAGAAGGAACTCTGGTTTAGATTTTGGATATTGCTTGTACCAGTGCAGGTAGTTTCCTGTAAAGCTTGATTTGTATTTGCAGGACAGAGTAACATCATCACCTTCATCTACAGCTTTATGAGGGAAATCTGGCTCTATTGAATCTGCCATGGAGTCACCTGTCATAGAGAAGAGATCATAATGCTCTTAAACTTTAAATAATCAACAGGAAATACTTAAGTCAGACCCACACTCTGCATTTTCACACTGCATCACCACACAGACTAATATTTAATATAATATAGTTGATATTTCTGTAATAACAAAAAGTCAATGTTAACTCACCTAGTGAAAGGCACAGATACATGAATATAACAGTGAACATGATGACTGGTCTTAGCTCAGTGAAAATAGTGGAGATCTTTCTGTAATCTAATATGTTAACACCATAAAGCTTCAAAATTGCTCCACCCCACAGCATCACATGACAGTGTCACCAATGTTGTTGTCAGATTGTTGATTCTTACTGAAACATCCTGGCTTTACATTCAGCCTCATATGGGGAACCTGTCCAGAGGACATTTAAGTAAACACATACTGAAAGTAGGAAATTAATGTATTCATGTTATTTTACATATGTTAGTGATATCTCTAAATTAGAGAAAGTTTGTGTAAACACCAGCAGCAGATAAATGTTAGAAACACTAAGTGGAAGAGAATATGATTTATTTAAGAATGAGGAAGAAATGAGTATTTTCCCTTGGTAATTAAGGTTGAATTAATCCCTTATTTCTCAGCTCTAACAGTTAAATCTGAAAATAAAACTTTCCTGTATTCACAATAGCATCAGAAGAAGAGAAAGAAGAATAAAGGCACATTCACATATAAGTTTCTAGTTTTTAATGTTTCTGACACAGCAGGTGTCAAAGAAATGACATTAGATGAGAATTTATTCTTATGACAGTTTAGTGTTAAGTGGACAGTTGTGTTGTTTAATCAGAATGATATCTCTGAAATTATCTTAGGCACTAAGAGTAACCAGGGCAGGGGTTAGGATATTATATCAGCAGTATGTATGATAGAAGAACAAGTATACTCTATGTCTCAGAGAATGTGAGCAGGTTGTGTGGTGCTCTGGTTCTAGACCAACATTAAGATAAGTGACTGCGCCATCTTGTGTTCACTGAAGAGAAAAACCTTAACACCAAAAAAAATTGTTTTTGAACTTACCAAATATGTGCAGAAATATAATTGAAAAAAAAAATTGTTTCTCTCTCTCTCTCTCTCTTTCACACACACACACACACACACACACACACAGCCATTTGCTCACCCATTCACACCTAGGGGCAATTTAACATTATCAATCAATCTACTTAGACTAGCTTTATTTAGATATTACTTCAAACTTGTTGCAAAATATACACTAATAATATTAAAAATTAGATGATTTTTCAGTAAGTGGCAATATACAGTATCTCACAAAAGTGAGTACACCCCTCACATTTTTGTAAATATATGGCAACCTGTAGCTCTGGTGAACTCCATGCCCAAGAGGGTTAAGGCAGTGCTGGTAAATAATGGTGGCCACACAAAATATTGACACTTTGGGCCCAATTTGGACATTTCCACTTACGGGTGTATTCACTTTTGTTGCCAACGGTTTAGACATTAATGGCTGTGTGTTGAGTTATTTTGAGGGGACAGCAAATTTACACTGTTATACAGGCTGTACACTCACTACTTTACATTGGAGCAGAGTGTCGTTTCTTCAGTGTTGTCACATGAAAAGATATAATAAAATATTTACAAAAATGTGAGGGGTGTACTCACTTTGTGAGATACTGTATGTCCATGTGTCCATACAGCCCTAAAACATCAGGCATGTGTGGCTTGGGGTGCAGTCAGAATTCTAATTCATCCCAAAGTGTTGAGTGGGTTTGAGTTCAGGGCTGTGTGCAGGTAACTCATTTTATTCCACACCAAACTTGTAATAAACATCTTCATTGAGCTGGAACATGTTTTTGTAAGAATATAAAAACATCCTATACAATTGTGCAGCAGTTTGGAGAATGCCCACATACTGGTGTGATGGTTAGGTGTCCACAAATATAGCCATATTGTACATATTCAGGACTTTGTTAGAATTAGTATTGTTGTAATAATGTTGTAATAACTGGTTGTGCATGTCAATAAAGAAACATATGTAAAAATATGTTAATATAAATACTGAACCCTTCTCAATATCTCAGTACCTCAGGTTATGGACTCTCCTTTCATACATATGCATACTTGTACCCTATTTTAAAGGGCTACTGCAATATAAGCAGAACATTCATAAAGCTGCAACAAAATGTTCCCAGTTATATATTTGCTTGAAATCTAATTTGTGCAAAGCCAATATTAAGTTATAACTTGTACTCAATTCACAGACAGATTAAAGTGCACAGTAGAATTGCACATTTTATTAGGTAGAATGTGTGTGTGTGTGTGTTCAGTGATTGTTTGCAGTCCGAATGGCCCAGGGGAAGAAGCTGTTTGTAAGTCTGGTGGTGTGAGACTTTGTTGACCTGAAGCGCCTCCCAGATGGCAACAGGTCAAACAAGTGATGAGCAGGATGTGAGGAGTCTCCTGTGATGGCCTTGATTTTGCTGAGGCAGCAGGACCTGGACATGTCATCCAGGGAGGGCAGAGGGCAGCCGATGATTTTTTGAGCTGTTTTTCACCCTCTGCACAGTTTGTCTGTCCTCATCTGTGCAGCCTGTGTACCACACACCCAGACAGTATGTCAGTGTGCTCTCCACAGAGGTCTATAAGTACTGAGCCGTCGGGTAGTGTGGCCGAGTGGTCTAAGGCGCTGGATTTAGGCTCCAGTCTCTTCGGAGGCGTGGGTTCAAATCCCACCGCTGCCAGCTGAGCCTTTTCAAGGCAGTGGTTGTGGGCTCTGGCACCACAAAGGCTTTACAGGGGTGTTGGCTCCTGTGCCTTCTGCAAATGTGCTTAAGAGTTGCCATTAGCTGGCTGTCTGGCTGCAAAAAAAAAAAATGAGCTCACACGGTACCGGAGCCCCCAGACCCAGGTGCTGAAATAGCTCCCAGGGTTTGGCAACTGGTGTCAACGCCGGCTGCTCCGTTTCACACCTTGCTTTTTCAAACAGCAAGTCCAAACAACCACTCCTCTACGGAATTGTTGCGGTCTCTGTGGACATTTGGTGGTGGGTGCCACACCTGCGTCTGACGAGGTGGCCGAGTGGTTAAGGCGATGGACTGCTAATCCATTGTGCTCTGCACGCGTGGGTTCGAATCCCATCCTCGTCGCTTGTGTGCCCTTTAACCTCCTCTTTACCACAACTCTTGCACGCGCAATGCATCGGAGTGATAGAGGGGATCAAGAAAAGCTAGCCCTGGGTCTAGGTGTTTCGCAACCGTGGGCTGTATTTCCATGTTGGTTGGACACAGATGCTGTAAGGCTGACGGGTCGCCACTGGAGATCCATGCAGATCAATGCAGTGCACAGTCCCGAAGACAGCGGCCCGGATCGTGCACCTTTATATATCTCATCAAAACCAGATGAAATATCTAATTGGTCTAGATTAACTGAGTGTGTTAAAGATATTAGAAATTGGATGGCCGAAAATTTCCTATTATTAAACTCTGACAAAACGGAGATATTACTTATTGGCCCAAAAACTAGTACACAGAAGCTCTCACAATTCAGCTTGCACCTAGAAGGATGCACTGTTACTACTAGCTCAACAGTGAAAGACCTGGGTGTAATATTAGACAGCAACTTATCCTTTGAAAACCATATTTACAATATCACAAAAACAGCCTTCTTCCATCTTAGAAATATTGCCAAGCTTAGGAACATTTTATCTGTATCTGATGCAGAAAAGCTAGTTCATGCATTCATGACCTCCAGACTGGACTACTGTAATGCATTACTAGGTGGTTGTCCTGCATCTTCAATAAACAAGCTACAGTTAGTCCAGAATGCAGCCGCCAGAGTTCTTAACAGATCAAGAAAATATGATCATATAACCCCAATATTATCATCCCTGCACTGGCTACCTGTTAAGTTTAGAATTGACTATAAACTAGCTCTACTCTCATACAAGGCTCTAAATGGTTTAGCTCCCACCTATCTATCCAGTCTTCTAACACATTACAATCCACCACGCTCTTTAAGATCACAAAATTCTGGACTTCTAGTAGTTCCCAGAATATCAAAGTCCACAAAAGGAGGTAGAGCGTTTTCGTATTTAGCTCCAAAACTCTGGAATAGTCTTCCTGACTGTGTTCGGGGCTCAGACACAGTCACCCAGTTTAAAAGTAGACTAAAGACTTATCTCTTTAGCCAGGCATACATCTAACACTTCCCATAACCTTGCACGCCAGTACATCTGATTAAATGCACATTCAGCTAGTACTGCTAATATTATGAACAGCAGCTACGCTAATGCTGTTCCATTGTTTCCTTTCTTCTACCCATCCCGAGGCATACAGAGACTGTGCCGGCTCCAGTGGCATCCGGAGATGGACCAGCTCCAGCTGGGTTCTGCTTGTGAGGATTGGAATATTCAAGCAGTGCCATGGACAACAACCTCCTTATTGATTCACATAACACTATACACATGCTGTATCTACATCACACAATTGTCACCCAAATGAGGATGGGTTCCCTTTTGAGTCTGGTTCCTCTCAAGGTTTCTTCCTCATACCATCTAAGGGAGTTTTTCCTTGCCACAGTCGCCTCAGTCACCTCAGGCTTGCTCACTTGGGATAACATCTAGGACTGTTTGTCTGTTTGTCTGTTCATATGTTTGTTGTTTTTTGATGTGGTTTCTCATGTAAAGCTGCTTTGAGACAATGCTCTTTGTTAAAAGCGCTATACAAATAAAATTGAATTGAATTGAATTTATTGCAACAGACTGGGATGCAAGTTCATATCAGCAAACCTTGTCAACAAGAGCTTAAGCCTTTCAAACCTTTCCTGGGTTTGGATCTTGAATCACGTCTGGTAATGGAAGCATGCGTGGTACAACCATTGTGACCGCCTGCCAGAGTGCCTCTCTTTCCCGACCTGGCAGGCCTCCCTTGACCACAGCCCCACAACCCTCCAAGTGCATGGGTAGCGTCGCCAAAAAAAAACATGGTTATTAATTAATGTAATTAATTAACTGATTAAATATGATTGTGATAGTTAAAACTATTGATAAACTGATGAAAATGAATGACCTGTAACTAGAGTGAGAATCAGTGGTATGTATCTCACTATGTACAGTAAGTTGTATAGTTGATCCATTTCTGAACACAGCTCTGTGAGGATTCTGTATAATAGTGCTGTATGTGCTGAACTTTACACGTCTCTAGAAGGACACACCCAGGAAGTGATGCAGTTTTAGTGTTATTTTGGACAGATCACTTCACACAGTGTCAGTGACAGAAATCTAGAGTCATTATGGCTGGTGTTGTATTTCAAGATTCATCATCTATACAATACTATAAGCCTTTATCTGTTTGTGTGGTTTTTAAATTATTTGTACATTTATAAATAATTATGATAATTTGCTGTGGAAAATCATAGGAAACTGATCCAGATTTAAACAAAATCTCTCATAAGTAAATTTGCTGTGTCTATAACCAAAAGGTAATTAAATTCAGTTCAATTCAATTCAGTTCACTTCATTTTTATTTGTACATCACTTTTAACAATGGACATTGTCTCAAAGCAGCTTTACAGAAATACAGAAATTCAGAATAGAAATTACAAAGTTGAAAATTAACTTTACCCCTAATGAGCAACTCTGAGGCAACAGCGGCAAGAAAAAACTCCCTGAGACGATATGAGGAAGACTCAAATGTGAACCCATCCTCATCTGGGTGATACCAGAGAGTGTGATTATGAATAAATTACCTTCTAATTGTATATTATCAAACATTAAAAGCAGCAGAGGAGATGATCAGATCCACTTGTTTAGTTTTATCATCAACTTTAGCAGACAGACGTGGTGGCATAGGGATTTACCTTTTACCCTCCTTTCTGAAAAGATCAATGATAACTTACCTAATGAAAGCCACAGACACATGAATATAACAGTGAACATGATGAATGGTGTTAGTAAAATGACAATATTCTGAGGTCTTTCTGTACTCTATTATATTAATATTTCAGAGGTTCATGTCTCCACAAAGTGTGACACTCTCCATCCCGCTCCCTGTATTCCAGAGATAGGCTCCAGGTTGGAGCTTTAATTTTCAGAGGTAGTTACAGTGGGATTTGAACCTCCTTGGACCTCTGGAGAAACAAGCTTCCAAGCGAGAACCAAGCCGGCAGTGCAAGTTTCCATTAGTTTTATCCCACCCACTCTCTTCCATGTAAAACCAGGGCTCGTCCGGGATTTGAACCCGGGACCTCTCGCACCCAAAGCGAGAATCATACCCCTAGACCAACGAGCCAGGTCGTCCCTGTTCAGCTTGCTGTGTGCCAATGGAGGTTCACTGTACTCTGTAACTCTCTGTGACCTTCCAGTTCATATGGACTGGGGTCCGAGTAAAAGGAACTCGGTTACACAAAGTCAAGTTAACAATAAAGCGAGGCTCCTGTGGGATTCGAACCTTTTTGGAATGCAGACGCTAAGTGTGAACCAAGTAAGCAGCTCTTGCCATTGGGCCAAATATGTCATTAATCTCGGTGGACATGAAGATCAAAATCAATTCTTGTAGAACAAGCTTACTTTAGTGTCAGGTGGAGGTTTCAGTATAGGTCAAGTTTACAGGATTGTAGCTTCTTTGCTGGAAACTGTACTGTTGCTCCAGTATAGCTTGGTGAATATTATGAGGCTTCAAGTAGTTTCTGTGATATTTGCAGTAAGTTTAAAAATGATTCCAGTTGGTAATAAAATTGAATTAGCTGGTTGCTAAAGAAACTCAGGTGGCTGGTGGGGTATGGTTTGGTAACTGTTACAAGGTCTCATCTGTTCGATAGGGTGACACTAGGAAGCTGTAATGTTGTCCCATGTGGTTGCTATGGATTTTAAAAAAATATTTTAGTATGATTTATGTCATTTACAGGGTTGTTACTGTAGTCTTAGATTTCTGTTCTTGGTGAACAGGAATGAAACCCCATGTGGTCTTTAGCTGTTGTAGCTCATCTACCTCAAGAATTGATTATGGGGCACTATTTCAGTAGAGCTTATTTATTTCCTGATTGTGTGATGGAAACTGTGTTTGTATTTTCCACAATTCTTATTCTTAGTTATACATACTTTCAGGTATCCTGTAATTCTCAAAAATATATTAAAGACCCTGCAAAGACACACATGATGAACACATTAAATAGCATGCTCAGTAAAACAAACAAACAAACAAGCAAACAAACAAACAAATAAATTAAAAAAAAAAAAAAGTCAAATCAGCTGCTTGTCAAAAAAGTTTACAATATCCAAATTTTCCAGCATGTGATCTTTACACTGTCATTAAGTAAATAAACCATCACACCTGCCACTATTGTTTATGAGAACTGCACTTAATACTGCAGAGGGAGTGAACATGTGGCTTCTTCAAACACACACCTAACTTTTCTATCAGTATTTGGATTCACTTAGAATGTTTTGTCTATTGAATTCAAATAAAGTATTCATATATGGTTATATACATATATTTCTACTGGATCAATAATTCTTTCATGTTTGAGGTCTCTGTAGATTTTTGGACAGTGAAGTTGACTTTCCTGTCACTGTGGGCTGCAAGGCGCAGTAGTACAGTGCAGAGTCTGATACTGAAGCAGGCGAGATCTCCAAATCCACACGCTTCAGACTCTTATGAACTTTAGCAGACAAATGAGGATGAGGAGTATCACCTGTCTGATTCCCTCCCGATTCCGTCAACAGAACGAGGAATTCTGGTGCTGCATTGGAATATTGTCCATACCACTGTAGATTGTTCATAGAAACAGTGTATTTATAATCACAGGAGAGTGTAACTGCTTGCTCCTCTTTACCATAGACAGCAGAAGATGTTGGAGTAATGCTGTCCTGTGTGCTCTCACCTGAAGAGGACATTTATTTCAGAATATTATCATTTTATATTATACAGTATACATACAGTACATGCTTACAATCTAAAACACTCACACATGGAAACATTTCTTTACTAGTTATAAAACATTTAAACATGATATATGGGGATATATAAAATATAAGCTTACCTATGAACATGGTAAAAAAACAGAAACATACAGAAAATCATCATGTTTTAATTTCCTCTGTTCTTCTGAAAGTTTCCTTTTTATGTTACAGTAAATGTCAAGTTTCCTTCTACTCTGTCTTCAGTGAAGCATCTAAGCATTTCTTGTGTACAAAGCCTCAACTGTAGCTTCCCTCTGTTTTAACCAATCAGAGTGCAGGATGTGCCACATTATGTAAAATACATACACATGTTCTAAAAGAATTTAATGAGCAAAAGATTCATATATTTAGTTCCTGTATTTCCTATTTCTATGAACTTAAACCTTTTCTAATCTACAAAATATATTGTTGCAATTACAAACAATTCTTATTGTGAAATTAAATTCTTCAGCAGATTTATAGTACACCCTTAAAGTCTAAACAAAACACCAGAGGTACTGTAGTGATTGATAGGATTTTAAAAAATTCCCCATAAAATTATAATAATATAAAACCCCTAACAAGGTGGTGTTTGAGAGCATGTGCACAAATACAAAAGCATCTTGTATTAAGCTCAAGATTCTGCAGTAATTCAAGTGTTTCAGTCGGACTGCACTCCACACACCATGTATCTGTGCTGAAGCTTTGTTCAGGTTTAATGTTCATGGCTAATTTAACACTCCACATGGTTCTGTTGTGTCCAGGTCCAATCAGGTTCAGTTCTAGAGTATTTTCATGTCATGTACTGCCATCTGCAGGAGCTGAATTTAAATAGACATATACATTATTTACCTCAAGAACCATCAATATATTTAAAACAAAAGTATTGCTCACCACGCTGGGAATAGTTCACAGTTTCAATTCACAGATTCATTTGGAATCATTACAGCATTTCAGCATATCAGAACACAAGAATAACCCGTCTTTTTCTTTTTTATCTGTATTTCTGACATTAACCTAGACAAAAACAAGTCCTCAGATTCAGCATCCTTAAAGAGACAAATTTACTGGTGTGCTTGTGATTATTGTCCTTTAATATGACCCAGTTTCAGCACAACATAAGCTCATGGACAGTCTTACATTTGTCTCAAGAATATTCTAATATAAAGTGGAGATCATCAATGTCCAAATGATTAAAAGTTTTCTAGAGCCTGTGGCTGCAAAACAACTGAATCCTCACCCCTCCACCAACATGACACTTGGTATGAGGTGTTTGTTGTGATAAACTCTGTTTGACCTTCACCAAACATGAAACTATGAATAATGATTAACCATCAGTCCAAAAAAATATTGTTCCCGAATTTGTTCGATGCCGCCATGTTTTTGATGATTCCCGATGCCGCCATGTTTTTTTGGAGAGAAAGGGCTTCTTCCTCTCACCTCTTCCATGAAAGCCATATGTGGAGGCAGGACTGAGGTGGAGCACAGGTTTGTGAATGGAAGGTGGTGCAGGGAAGAGTAAGTGCTGTTTCCACAGGTCAGGGTCGTAACACTTAAGACCTGGGAAATGCAACTGTGAATGGATTTTTGCTGATCCATTTAAAATTTGGCAGACATTGTACATCCATTTAACTGAAAATACAAATGTTAATACACAATTTCCATTTTCATTTCATTTTCACTCAATCTTGATGAATTTCATTATGATCAATAAAAGGAAAGCAAATTTGACTAACACTTTCCTTATTCATCCATTTTAACTTGTAACTATACAATGGAATTATGGTCTGGAGTGCTCACATTTTGTTCTGGATCTTAGTTCACATTTGGTAAAGTAACATACATTTATACACACAGGTATAATAAACACATGAAAGAATAAATAAATGAATGAATGGAAAATAAATTACAGGATATATAATTATAGGATATTGTTTGTACCAATAAAGCAGAATGTGCAATTCTGGTCCTAAAGTCCTGGGATCGTTGTGCAGACCTGTCAAGGGGAAAAAGAAGAGAGATATTTTAAAATGTGACAATTGAAATGTTACAAAATCAATTTATACTCATCTGTGGAGCGCTTGAGCAATGTAGGGACAAAATATGAACTGTAACAAAGTATGGAATGGGAAGTTGTGCAATAAATTGTGTGTTTGTGTGTGTGTGTTGTGTTGGTGGGTACTGGGAAGGTGTAGAAGTAAGGGAAGGACATTGCCAAGAGCCTCTCCAAAGTCTTCACCATCTTCTTCTCGACATGCTGCCCGAGGAGATGCCTAACCGTGCTGGCTAAAGCTGGAGGGTCGGTGTAGAGCTCCAGGGGCTGAGAGAACAGTACCACAAAAAGGCCTGTAAGCTGATCCTATCAACAAATGACACAAACACAAATCCAGTGTAATGTCACTGTCTTAGAGATACAATGCTGACCATTTGTGTATCGTGGCATCAGAAGATATTTGAACACTTACAATAAGCACTGTGAAGTAGATCTTTGCTCCAGGCTCCCAAACGTCTACATCCCACTTGATGAGCGCAAGCAGGCGCTCCGAGAGTCCTCCCTGAAGCTTTAGGAAAGGGAGACGACAAGCTCCGTTAATGCCAGGGTTTAAAATATGGGAAAACAAAATGAAATAAAATAGATCCTGTTCTCAAACTACATTCAAGCATCGCTTTTTAATCTCCCGATAAGACGCTTACTGGCTGAGGCGTTAAGCCCTTCGTGAAGTATCCGCAGAGAAGCAGCTCGTAAAACACGTCCACGAGGTTGTACTGGTAGGCCTGCAGAGAGCAGAAAAGTTACAAAAAGAAATTAACTTTACATAATGGAGTCCTAATGGAGTTCTCTATTATCAAAGTCTTTCAGATTTAAACAGCTGTCATGTTACACAGGCATTCAAAAGCTTACACAGGACCCGGAGAGCTCTGCTTTGATGGAGTCCCGATGAGAAGGAGTCCTCAGGAACAGAATCGGAGCCACGGAGGCCAGCTGTACGCCAACTGCATCCTGTTAAAACGTAAAAAACAAAAAAATCTCTATAAGTCACTTATGGTGTTCTAGATGGCGACTTAATTTACACCTTAACACGAAGCAGGATGTAAGCCTAAACATGTCCTGTTCTCCAAAAAAGATGACGTACTGTACATTTCCTCCCGCCGCCCCATCATAAGTGCTTCTTCTCATCGCAGTTTCATAATAACACATCTAACATTCTGTCACGTTCCTTACAGTAAAAACAGCTTGAGTAAAATAAAGGAAAGGTTTGTTTACCGGTTAAAAGGTTTGCATTACTCATTACGATATTTATCTTAATGATGCTACCAAGTTAATTATCCAGGCTTGCTAACAGTGTAGATAAACCAGTGTTTTTTTCACCCACACCCAGAAATAGAGGATTTTGATTTTTTATTTTTTTTTTAAAAAGGGAGAAGTAAAAAAACAAAATTTCCTTTTTAACGCTGAAATGTTAATAAACCTGTGAGTTTGTAAGCTAGTTAAGCTGAGAATAAACAGACAAATATTAGCATTAATTAGCATTAGCTTGTGTAAATTCACCGTACATGGTGACTGATTAAAGTCTCAAAAACCTCCTGTCCCAGTCCATCATCCGAAATCTATCTAAATATTATACGGAATAATTATTAAAACCTTCACCCGAGTTCAGCAAGCTTTACACTCTATATGATATTGTGTAAATGAAATGATTAGCGAGGTTCGCTAGCTAGATAACATAGCTTGGTTCAGGAGTTTAGCATTAGCACCAGTAGGCAAGTTTGCTAGCAGGCTAACTAAATATTATATTTACATCAACTGACCCAAACAATTGTGTAATAATTACAACAAACAGACAAGTTCTCTCAGTAGATAACATTAATCTATAATTTATTATTTACACTAGCTAGCAAGCTGCCCAATCACAAGACTTAGCATGTTTAAGTTTTAAACAGTAGCCAGGGTTCTTAAAGGTGTCCTACTACTGGGGTAAATATTACATTGTATTGTATATTATGTTATATTATATTGTATATTTATTGTAAAATCAGTGTGACATTAAAGGATAAAGATCGTCCTACCGTGAGGGGCTGAGTGTTGTCAGAAGGAGCTCTTTCTCCCCGCAGGACGCGGTAACCATAGTAACCAGTGATTTCCGGATTGGACCTAAGATTTCCAGCCCAGCTACAGCTTAAAACCCGTCCATTTAAAAATGAAATAAAATAAAATAGCAGCCCCAAATGCATACTGTGATAACTAATACATTAACAAACAGAAAACCCAAAACAAATGGGTAAGTGCAAAGTGCACTATTTACACACACACACACACACACTGACAGACCCGCAGCACAGGCAATCTCACCCAGTGTCCAGCTCTTCAAGTCCTGCAGAAGGCTATTGAATCTGTCACCTGTCATAGAGAAGAGAACATAATGTTTTTAACCTTTAAATAATCAACAGGAAATACTTTAGTCTGACCTCCTCTGCATTTTCACACTGCATCACCACACAGACATGATGACTGGTCTTAGCTCAGTGAAAATAGTGGAGATCTTTCTGTAATCTAATATGTTAACACCATAAAGCTTCAAAATTGCTCCACCCCACAGCATCACATGACAGTGTCACCAATGTTGTTGTCAGATTGTTGATTCTTACTGAAACATCCTGGCTTTACATTCAGCCTCATATGGGAAACCTGTCCAGAGGACATTTAAGCAAACACATACTGAAAGCAGGTTACTGTCAGTTTGTGTGCAGTTTTACATCACCTCCAAAAACATGACAGTAGGACATTTTTCTAGGAGAAATGATGCTTTTGTGTGAATGAGTGTGTGAAAGGGTAACTATATGGTTTGTATATGGAGCTCTGCAAAGGGTGTTTTCCTACCTCATGTGAACAAAGTTCATACCATATCAACCATGACCCTGACAGAATCCCCCAAAAGGACATGTAACTTTCTCTAAAGCATTGGAAGAGCTGCTTTCAATATAACAAAACTGTGTGAAAGTTTTTGTACAGTGCAGCTGGATTTCCTGTCACTGTGGGCCTCAGAGCACAGTAGTATAGAGCAGAGTCTGATACAGCAGCAGAGGAGATGATCAGATCCACTTTCTCATTCGTTTTATCTTGCTCTTTTTTAAGTTTTATGGACAATCGTGGATGAGGTGGTTGAGCCTCAGTGACATATTCACTTCTTTCATCAATCAGCAGCAGAAACTCGGGTCTTGATCCAGGTTTTTGTCGATACCAGTGGAGACTGTTAACTGATCCAGTATATGTGCAGGACAGTGAGATGTTGCTGCCTTCCATTGAAAATACATTGGTTTGATCTGGTTTAATGTTATTGTCAGCAGCCTCTGCTATAAAAACATTACAACAATATTGTGATATTTTAATCATAAATGACACATTTCACATGGAAAATTGTGTCTTCTTATTTAGAAAAAATAATATTTTGTGTGCAGTGTATATGACTTACCAACATCAGCAAGAGTGAAAAACACCACGAAGAGGAACAACATTGTTTTCCTGAGTGTTCAGTTCAAACCTCTAGCTTTAGAAATGAATGTCAGTGTTACTATTTGATGTACATCTCCACCTCTAGCTCCACCTACTTGTATTTATGCATATTCATGATAACTGTTCTATACTGTATACTGTTTATATAAATCTGTAGAAATGTTTTTGTATTAATAAAACAATGTGGTCCTAAGCCATGGATTCACTCGTACCATTTACCTGTGATATTTTGACATTGTTAGTTACATCACTTGTTTTTGGGTCTCTCTCTCTCTCTCTCTCTCTCTCTCTCATTAATAAAATAAGAATCTTTTAATGGATGGACATTCAGGAATTGTTATAATATGTAATGAAGTCCTTTCTTTAGTAGTTGGTGTTTGTGACTGCACTGTGTGACACTGGTTTTGTTGGTGTGTAAACTAAACCCATCACTGGGTCACACGGTTATCACAGTGTCTTTTATATTGTGTTACTTTCCATTAGTAATTTTACAGATTGTTCTATTGCCTCATTGTTCTGTGAAATTCTATCTAAGACAGTTTTACTGGATTAAATGTACTTAGCAGTGGTATTTATTGGTTTTGTTTGTAGAAATTTGTTTTGTTTATTTACCTTCCTCTGTGTGTCATTTGTGCAGCAGAAGGTGGCTTATTGTTAGAACCATTAAAAGAATAAGGTTTATTTGAGAATACAGAAGAAATATTCATCCAAAAGTATGTCTTCATAACCCCCATATATTTCTCTTTAAATACTGCTGAATTTGTCATTTTCATGAATGAAAGCAGCTATAAAACTCAACTCCACTGAATTGGCCATTAAGAAAGTCCTGTCCTACATCTTGTCATGGATATAAATATATATTGAGCTTATTTGTTTGTTGTGATAAACCTGTTATACTGTATTTCACTGAGGTAATGAACAAACCCGCCTTTTTTCTTTCTTTGTCTGTTTTATGTTGTCATTTGACTCTGATCTGACTTTGATTTTAATGTAATTGATATAGACATCTGCTTAATAAAGCCACTGTGAAAAAATTAGTTTAGCTGATGGATCCAGGCACAGCAGCTGCACTTTGCAGTTCACAGAAAAGTATTGATTCACCCCTAATTATTAACAGTAGTACAGATTTATTATCAAATATAATTAGGATCATTTGTGACTTGGGGCCTGAAACAAAAATCTGACTGAGTTTCCTAAACAGACAGGTTTTTCTTTTACAGGTTCCACAGATGCAGGGTCTCAGAGGGTAACAGACATATTCCCAAAACCCACAGCAATTAAGTGCTGAAGTATTTCAATCAATGTCAAAAACACACTGGGAAATCAAACTAGAGGACATTCTTATTATTCAAGACTCAAGACCAAAGTAAACCTGCACAGAAACATATGTTGAACATGTCAGATCTCAAGCACAATAAACACAGAAATAACTGTTCATCAAAGAATTCATATTTTAGAATTAATATTAATAAAGCTGCCACCACTGGCTATGAGAACTGCACTTAGTGCTGTGGAGACTGAGTGAACATGTGGCAGCACAGTGAGAGTCTGGAGTGGAGCAACCATTTCCATTTCAACCACAACTTGTGATTTCAAGTGCTATTTTATAATCTGCCAAATAATGAAGAGTGAAGTCTTCAGTTCACTAGTGTTACATTAAAAATCAGCACCTTAAAATACTTAAATACATATTGTTATTAAACCTTGTGTTATATTTTATTACATCAGGAGAATAACAAAATAACACCATGAGCATTAGCAAAAATATATATTTTTTTATTAAATATTAACATTTATTTTTAACGGATCTATTCTTCTCTGGTTATTCAACCAATAAGCATTAGCAACATATCCAAGACGATCATTGTTGATATTCAAGCAAACGAACGTAAAAAGTCTGAGAATTAAGAAAGAAAAGTGTATTTGAATGAAACAGGTAAACATCTCCCCCTGCTGAGAAACAAATGCAGCTTGACTTTTTGTACAGTCTGTTTGAGTTTTGTGTCACTGTGGGCTCCATGGTGCAGTAGTACAGTGCAGAGTCTGATACTGCAGCAGGAAAGATCTCCAGATCTACTTTCTTGTCCTTTTTATGAACTTTGATGGATAGTCGTGGGTCATGTTCAGATTTAGTGACACCATCTGTGGATTTATGAATCTGCAGGAGATATTCGGGTCCTGATTGAGGTTTTTGTCGATACCAGTGGAGATAGTCTGCTGAGTCATCATATGTGCAGGTCAGTGTGATGTTGCTGCCTTCACTTGAAGATATGATGGTTTGTTCTGGTGTAATGCTGCTGTCAACAGCACCTGCTGTAAAACATTACAACAACATAAACATTTCTATTTTCATTGTGTAAGTTAATTAATCATGTTTAGGTATCAGATTAAGTATCAGTTTATTTCCAGCATTCAACTAAAGTTTGTGTATAAAGTGTGTAATAAATGACTTACCGATGTTTTTAACAACTATGAAAATAAAGAAGAGTAACATGACTGTTGTGTCTCTCTTGCAGTAGGTATAAATGGCAGGATCTCTGTGAAACTTTCTAAACTGTATCTTACCACATCTAGCTCCACCCACTTTTACTCATAGTCATGTCAGTTCTGGTATCATATGTAATAAATCCATTGTTTAAGTTAATTGACTGAAACAAGCAATGAATGTTCATAATATATTTTATGTCATGTTTAAATCTGTTAAGGCTGATTTTTGCTAAATTTAATGATAATTTTAAGCAGTTCACTAGAATAAGACACCCTTTATCAATCTCATGTTGTGTCTGTATTTAATAACTGCATTCAACCATATATTTAAATTAATTTAAGTTATTCTGTAGTGCTACATGCTACACAATGTAATTAATGCTATGAGCCTCCCCTTGATAAAGCACTCCCTAAATAAAATGTTTCACTATGCTGGAGTAAACAAATACTTGACTAAATGAGTCCCATTTGTCTCAGAAGGTATGAACACCATCTAAATTTGAAAAAGTCTTACAATATGTATAAATTCAGCTAACAAATAACTGAAAAAAGTTTCTTTTCATCATTAATGCTATAGACTAGCACTGGTTCCAGTAGCCAGCATAAAAAATAGGCGTACACAAAGAGTCACAATGTACAAGGCTTCATGATGTGTGTTAGTGTCCATGTGCTTGATTCTCAGTACTTTTTCCACTCCTGTGATATGGTGTGTTTCCTCCTTGTGCCTAGTGTGTCCATGATAGATTCTGGAGCCACCGTGACCCTGATCAGGATAAAGTCTTTACTGAAATGAAGCATAACTAACCAGGTTTTAGACATCTTTAGGCAGACTGATTGCATTTACTACTAGATTTGTTAATATGGGTCTTTATCAAGCACAATCTTTTTCATAATGTTTGAGTGTTTTCCAGAGTTTATTCACAGTAATATCTGATGGATTTTCTCAGAAGCTACACATGTAGTACATATACTACACCATAACTCATGCATTGGTAAACTGCAGTTTTCTTTTATTCAACTTTCCTTTAATTTTATCCAAAGTAAGGTATTATTTACACAATTCCACAGCTGCCTGGCATACATCGGCATAAAAGTGAGTTTACTTTCTTTACACTGAATAACAAAATTAAAATACAGAATATGTTTACAAGTACGTTATTTATTTAAAAAATATCAATGTCAAAAAAAAAATCACAATCTCTCAGCTTTGACTGCTTTCCAGAATCAAATACATAGATGGAGACACGAAACTCTGGTATATAATCACCTGCAGTAGCAGTGAAATTGCAGGACAGAATGACATAATTATCTTCCAAGACATGCTCTTCTGCTATAAGATGCTCAGTCATTTACATTGATGTGCTCCCTGTGGAAAAAAGAGAAAAGAAAAATGTAAAAACTGAATGAAATATTAAAAAATGTAATTATTCTATTAAAACGAACATACCTAGAAGAAGTATTAACAGAATAAGATTAAAGAGCAGCATGTATTTTGAGTGGGGTGATAGCTTTGCTCAACACAGCTGACCTGAAAGCAGTAGCAGGCTTTATTCATTATTTTACCCTGAAAACACCTAATGTGACCGACAGGCTCACTCACCACTCCATCTGAGGTTTTATATGAAAAATAAATGATCAATACAGGACACTTGAAGCATATTTTTACAAATATTTTTATTTCACATTAAACTCAAAATATCTCTTTAAACCACTGTGTCCAAAGGATTACATGGTGGACAAGATAACTTTGTTCACTCAAGAGAAAAGAAGGATTGGAATTGATTATTGGTGTATGATATAAAATTATGGGTGTCCATATCATCATTTTCTATTCATTCTGTCACACATAATGGAAAGCTTTCTTTAGTTGCTTAAGACTGCAATAAAATTACAAATCATATACAATCTATTTTTATGCAATGCATGATATCTGAAAGTACTATGTGTGTATGATTGAAGAAAGGGTATAGCCTATATCATTGTGTTATTCATAATCAAATAAATTTACATCTCTGGGGTATGTGAGTAGGAAATAGTACTAGTATTGTACTTAGCCCATGATAAACTAACTGACTTCGCCTTCTTGTGAAGAAAGGAGCCACTAGCACAAGTTAGTTTCTTAAGTCCTGTGTGTGTTTTCTCCAGGTTATCCAGTTTCCTATCACCTTCTAAAAACACGACAGTAAGTGGATTGGAGACACAAACTTTTCTCAGTTAAAAGAACATTCTCACTATAACCACATTTCACTGACAACCAGAAACTCATAAAAAATTCATTTTGTATTTATCTAATAGTTATGTTTTGCTACTTAAAGATGTCCTGTGTGACTTCATTAAACAGTTTATTCTGAGTGGCTAAATGAGCAGAATGTTCCACCAATCAGGCATAACATTATGACCACCTGCCTAATATCATGTTGGTCCCCCTTTCCCTGCTAAAACGGCCCTGACCCGTCATTCACTGTGTATTCTGACACCTTTCTATCAGAACTCACATTAACTTCTTCAGCAATTTGAGCAACTGTAGCTTGTTTATCAGATTGGACCACATGGGCCAGCCTTCGCTCCAACCACTGTTCCTTCCCTGGACCACTTTTGATAGATACTGACCACTGCAGACCGGGAACACCCCACAAGAGCTGCAGTTTTGGAGATGCTCTGATCCAGTCATCTAACCATCAAAATCTGGCCCTTCTCAAACTCACTCAAATCCTTACACATGTCCATTTTTCCTGCTTCTAACACATCAACTTTAAGGACAAAATGTTCACTTGCTGCCTAATATATCCCACCCACTAACAGGTGCCATGATGAGGAGATCATCAGTGTTATGTCACTGGTCATAATGTTATGCCTGGTCGGTGTATACACTCATTAAATGTAGAGCTGTGAGGCTATTTTGTTTAACATCAGTTCATTAGAACAGTATGTAGTTTTTGTTGGTCATGTACTATACAAAATGCACAGGACTAACACATTAATGAGTAAGAAAATGGAAAGGAGAATCTTTTTCTCTGTTAGCTTTGCTATCACTCTGTCCCTCTTCTCTCTCAGCTCTTTTTCCTGCTTTCACCAAAAGAGCCTGAGCTGCATCTACCAACATAATATAAAGAAAGCATTTCCACAGAATGAATGAATCATGTGTAGTACATTGTCTACAGTCTAGTTGGGTTTCCTGTCACTGTGTGCACCAGAGTAGTACAGTTTAGAGTCTGTCACTGCTGCAGAGGAGATGAACAGATCCACTTTTGTCAAACTTAATGAACAATCATGGATGATGTTGTATGGCTGGTGTTACATGTTCACTAGCTTCATTAATTAGCATCAGAGGCTTTGGTCATAATGCAGGTTTTTGTTAATAGGTTTGCTAGGATTTACTAGGTTTTTGTTTGCTATGAGACACATTGCATGATCACACCAACTATACCTTATAAATAATATAAACAGCTGCTTACTGTCCTAATAAATGATCATTAACTCAGAAATTGGAATAGAAAAGCTATACTTGTATTCAGGCTGTATAGGTAACAAGTTTGATCATTTCAAATTATTGTATGAGTGCAGCATTTGATTCTGCAAGCTACTGTTATAAACAGACATAGCTAATGTTAGCTTGCAAGCTATATTCTCACAGTTATATCAGAGAACAAACAAATCCTGAAATAAATGAATACATAACATTTACTGTTACAAATGAGATATTAAATAACAGTTGCAATATATGCCTTGAGGAATACAAGCTAGCTAGCAAAAATAACTGGAAAATGCTAACTGTCTTATATAGAAACTTTTTGGTTGCTTGTAAAAAGCACAATTTTTTTAATGGCTTTAAAGGCATCAAAGTTTTAAGAACATTTGAAAACAAGAATATAAGATAATGTTACATTTACGAAATTTCTAAGTTTTAACGTTTTGGTAGACCAACATTAACCTGCTCTCACTAGTCAGCATTATCATCTCAGCTAGTATAATTGTCTCCTCATGGTAACTAGCTAACATTAGCTAAACAATGGTTTCAGTTATACTTAGCATGAAAAGCTAACAGGACATTACTCTTGAAAACTGCTATAGCATAAGAAAATATGATATGCTATTATTCATAATGTTAGCAGAAGCAACTGAATAAACATCATCTAATTAACATGGTGAGCTAACATTAGAGATAATCTTAAAGGTTAAGTTTAGCCTTCTTTCCATTTTCATTAACTTTAGAAGAGTCCCCCATTATAGACTGTAATAATGTCATAGATAATTACAGTGGAAATGTGTTCCTGTAGTCAAACTGGTAGATGAAGGTGCTAGCAATGCCAGTAGTCATGGGTGTGAAAGTTCAGATTGAGCCAGCCTCTGAACTTTCAAACCCATGACCACCTAATGAAATGGACCTAATGAAAATTCAATTGTTTATGATTATTGATCACTTCATTTATTAAATATGTTCATGATTTCTTACCTATAAACAGCCTGACAGTAGTTACAGGGTCATTTACATGTTTCAGTGTCTGAAAATCCAGCCTTGTCCAGTCCAGTGGAGTGTACCTCTGAGCAGGGAAATGTTCACATCCAGTGAGTATTCATCACATTAAACCAGCCACCTTTTCATTTATCAATCAAACATTAAATCTAAGTACATTCTTTGTGTGTTTTTGAGACTCTCTACATGCAAAACCTAAGAAAGCTAGAGGTCTAAAATCCAGTGACAGATCCAGGCTCAGTGTCAGGTCAGGGTATAGTGATGGTTCCAGACACAGTGACATGGTCAGGGCACACAGTCAGGCACAGTGTTAGGTCATGATAATATGACACTTTATTAAACTAAAGGGAACTTGTTACAGCAGCAGCATGTAAAATAGACAAAATAGACATGAGACATAATAGTGCCATAATAAAGATGAACAGAATATGACAATAAGACTAATAGTAGACATAATATAGCAGTAAACATGCAGCAAACAAACAAATACACACTTAACATGAGGTATTTAAGACTATAGTTTGAAGCAAAGGAAAATGTATATTTTTTAATTGCCCATACTATGCCCCAGTAACATCTGATAAAACGATTCTGTTATTGTCATTAAAATAGCATGATGTTTGTGAATATACTATGATTCTTGTGTAGGTGTTATTTTAATCTCTTTTCATTTTTTCCCCACCAGCTGCATGTGTTACCACAAATGTTGTTTGTCTGTGGTTAACTGATATGTTGGTAAAGGGGCTTCTGTGGCTTTATAAATTTAGATATTCCATTGTTATGTTTTTGTAAAGCCTTTCAGTGACTCTGTATCACTGTGCTGCTACTCTAAGAGCACAAAGATAGAGTGCAGAATCTGAGAGCTTTAGACCTCTGATAGTAAGTTCAGTAGAGTCTCTGCTGGTTTTCGACTCTAATCGACGATCATCAGGAGTGCTCTGGTCAGATCTTGACCTTGCGCCTTTATACAGTAAAAACTGTGGTGCGCTGTTAGGATATTGTTTATACCAGTAAAGCCAAATGTATTCACTGCTTGCCTCATATGAACATTTCAGAGTAACAGTCTCTGTTTCTTTCCTGACAATGTTGGCATCTTCATCCGTTGGTCCAATTTTATCTGCAAAACTGCCTGGTGTAAGAAGAACATAAAGAAATATATCAGTGAAGTATTTTTTGCAAATCATATAATAAAAAATAAAAAAAATGACTAGATTAATACAAATATGGTAATTAATCAATATAATTTATTAACTGATTAAATATCATTGTAATAATTATTATAACAGATGAAAATGAATGACCTGTAACTAGAGTGAGAATCAGTGGTATGTATCTCACTATGTACAGTAAGTTGTATAGTTGATCCATTTCTGAACACAGCTCTGTGAGGATTCTGTATAATAGTGCTGTATGTGCTGAACTTTACACGTCTCTAGAAGGACACACCCAGGAAGTGATGCTGTTGGAGCATAATTTTACACAGATCATCACTTCACAGTATCAGTGACAGTGAACTGAGTCACTAATACAACACAGAACTATTCCACTGTTGCTGATCAACATTTTGTGTGATTTGGTTTGGATATTTTTGGATGTTTTATTTACCTTTTGCTCTCTTTTTGATCTTTTGTCTATTTCTGCACCTTAGTTTATTAGTTATTCCTCTTACAGTAAATAAAGTAATTAAAGTTATTTAATTACACATTAAATTAGTGGTGTCTGCATCTACATCTGGAACCAATGTTCCATTTAACTCCAAACTAGTTTCTAAAGTAAACAAACATAACATTTAAAACTAATCCATTTGACATAGTCATGTTGTTTGCATGTATTTTTCAGATTCCATCTAGAATAAACCAAATAAATCAAATGTAGCTGTCAGGAACAGCTGGACAGTTCCCTGCCAGGCCCAGAGAGGGCGCTGGCAGGTGAACCTTGGAAGCCTGCTTCTTTGTGTGTCTTGTTACGCCCTTCCTATTGTTCCTATCCTGATTGTGTCACCTGTATCCCATTAGCCCTAATGTCTACCCCTATAAATAGGGATCCTTGTGTTTGTGTCCTTGTCCGTGATTGTTATCTGTACCGTGGTTTCTGTTGGGGTTTTGTTTGTTAAGGTCCGTGTCCAAGCTAAGGTCTAGGTTTTGTTTTGTTAACCATGCCCTGTCTAGTGTTACAACAATAGTTGTTTCCCTATGTCGCGTCTTAAATGTAATAAAAGCAGTGCTTCGCTGAATCCTGCGCATGGGTCTCATTACACCGTGTGCTGGCGTGTGCACACACACCATGGGCGTCTGGGTTCGAGCCCTGCATAGGGCGGGGGCCCAGACGTTACAGTAGCATTAATGTTCTAACTTTAATGGTACAAGAATGTCCAGAACAGAGCGTTTACTGGGTTTCTGATCCACAGTGTCCACTGGGTCCATGCAATAATAACCAGTTACACAACAAACTAGCTGTATGAGGAGTTGTTAGTGAAGTGCAGTTTGGGCTTTATTCTACAAACAATACAACATTAGTTAACCTCTAATATTGTGTCCATTAAAATACACTGTTACTACATTTGATGGTTAAATGATGGTTAATGTGAAAGGATGATGATGAAGTGAATGTAAAAGTGTAAATATCTCCATCTTGTGAGAAAACTTGTGACTCTTAAGTTGGTAAAATGAAAAGAATAGTAAAGCTCAGTGTAATCACTGCTTGACTCGTATGAACATTTTAGAATAACAGAGTCTGTTTCTTTTCTGACAATGCTGGCATCTTCATCGGTCAGCCCAATTTAATCTGCTAAACTGCCCATTATAAAGAAGAATATAAATAAACTATTTAGTAGAATAACAAGTAAACTCTGTCACAATTGTTTACTGTGAAAAGTAGCTTCCATCATCTCAGAGAATGTGAGCAGGTTGTGTGGTGCTCTAGTTCTAGACCCACAATAAGATAAGTGACTGCGCCATCTTGTGTTCACTGAAGAGAAAAACCTTAACACGCTAATAAATAGTTTTATAATTTAGCAATTTAAAATTTCTCTCTCTCTCTCTCTCTCTCTCTCTCTCTCTCTCTTTCACACACACACACACACACACACATTTTCATGAAAAAAAGGGATTTAAGGGTGAGACACACTTCAGCAGGTAAAAGATAGTGTAGTGTGTGAACATTATCTGTGAGTGAGCATGTAGTGAACACACCCCTATTACACCAATAAACTTATCACATGCAATTACAATTGTGTAGTATGAAAGGTTCAGTGACAACAGCCTATGCAGGATTATAAAGGAAATAAAAGATTTAAACATTGCTTGGTGAAATATGTTTATGGCTTGTTAAAGTTGGGCTGTCAAAATACATAATACTTAAAATAAGTAATTGTTCTTTATAATAACAATGACACAACACCACACTACAAGAAAACACTTTAAGCAGAAGGATTTTAACAGTGTGATAGCACAGTGACACAGCAGGTAGTGTTGCTGCATCACAGCTTCAGGATCCCCAGTTTGATGATGATTTCAGGTTACTGTCAGTTTGTGTGCAGTTTTGCATCACCTCCAAAAAACATGACAGTAGTAAATTTACTAATAAATTGTAAATAAGTATGTGAAAGGGTTTGTGTATGGAGCTCTGCAAAGGACTGACATCCCATTCAGGGTGTTTCCTACCTCATGTGTGGGACAAACTCCATATCAACCATGACCCTGATCAGTAGAGAGAAAGAGAGAATCCCCCAAAAGGACATGTAACTTTCTCTAAAGCATTGGCAAAACTTCTTTATATATAACAAAACTGTGTGAAAGTTTTTGTACAGTGCAGCTGGATTTCCTGTCACTGTGGGCTGCAGAGCACAGTAGTATAGAGCAGAGTCTGATACAGCAGCAGAGGAGATGATCAGATCCACTTTCTTACTCGTTTTATCTGGTTTTATGGACAATCCTGGATGAGGTGGTTGAGCCTCATTGACATAACTACCACTTTCATCAGTTAGCAGCAGAAACTCAGGTCTTGATCCAGGTTTTTGTCGATACCAGTGGAGACTGTCAACTGATCCAGTATATGTGCAGGACAGTGAGATGTTGCTGCCTTCCATTGAAAATACATTGGTTTGATCTGGTTTAATGTTATTGTCAGCAGCCTCTGCTATAAAAACATTACAATATTGTGATATTTTAATCATAAATGACACATTTCACATGGAAAATTGTGTCTTCTTAATTAGAAAAAATAATATTTTGTGTGCAGTGTATATGACTTACCAACATCAGCAAGAGTGAAAAACACCACGAAGAGGAACAACATTGTTTTCCTGAGTGTTTAGTTCAAACCTCTAGCTTTAGAAATGAATGTCAGTGTTACTATTTGATGTACATCTCCACCTCTAGCTCCACCTACTTGTATTTATGTATATTCATGATAACTGTACTGTTATAAAGTTACTGGTGTAACTTTGGTTTGAGAATGAGGGGGGCAGAAAATGGGGGAAAATGTTTTTGATTTGAATCCCATTTCCTGCATTTACATACATTTAGAGACTTTGGTGATACAAAATCCAGGAAATTGATTATAATGATAAATTCGGCCAAAAAGAATAGTAGGCTACTAAACTGTGTATATAAAAAGATGTCTTACTTTCTTTATTGTTTAATAGGGGCCGATCACCAAGACTTGAGGAAATCATTTTATAAAATCAAAAATGTTCATCATTAATGTTTTATGTCTGAATAAAATGTAAATAATGTGAGACTCAATTTCCTCTGTTAAAGAAACTTTTATTTTAAACTGACTGCTGTACCTGAAAATGTAAAATAAATGACTTGTTTAACAGGACGTCTGTCAGAGACACATCCACCAAACCTCAGGGGTTTAGAATAGAAAAAGCAGAAAGCTTTTATGAACTGTGTGTTACAGCATTATTGTGTAATATCAGGTGCAGATAGACAGCAGTAAAATTAATATGTACTTATATGAAGATGTTGATGATTACTTTAATAATTGTCTTTCATGCATAAACCACCACCCTTAGTTAATGAATAAATTAAAATATTTACATTCCTTGTGCTTATTTTCTGTGCAGCACAAATACCTAAGGTAAATCATTTTTATGTCTCCAACACTGTATTACACCAGGGTAGGAATAAACATCTGTAATTCGTTACTGCTGTAATCCAAAAGGATGGGAAATTGATAACACAATAGATAGATTACTTTTTTGGTACACAGGATGCAAGATTCTCACACAATCTCACAAACATAAATATATATATATACAAAGAAGATTTTTCATTGTTCTCCATCTATCCATTCAATCACATCTTTCCATGCATCATAACTGTCCACCTCATCTGTCCTCTGATATGAAAACCACTGAGTTATGATCATATTAAGTCTAACATTAAACTAGCATCCAGAGTCTGCTTGTCATACATTGCTGAGAGAAAATGCCTGGTTTAAAGTCAACTCGTTTTTATGCTACACAGAATGTTTATGAAAATATGATTATCCTGATTAATTTCACTGAAGCAACCACAACACACATCTCTTTTCTTTCTGTCCATCCATGATGACATTAAAGTCATCTGTTGCTGCTTCTAGTGTTTCATCGCTGACTGTGCAGCAACCGTGATACCTGTTCATTACACCTTTCAGTCAGATATTTTTAGAGTGTGCACGCGACGTTCCTGAAAACAAAAAGTTTGAAAAGTGGGGGGACATGTCCCCTCTGTCCCCAGTGGAAATTACGTCCCTGTTTTGTGTTAACAAAAACTGTGGTTGTAAGAATCTATTCTCTCTCTCTCTCTCTCTTTCTCTCTCTCTCTCTCTCTCTCTCTCTCCACACTCCTTTGCATTGAAACACTTGCCCTCTATATGTTATAATCTAACAGTTTGCCAGCTTGTGTGATTACTAAGAGCTAGATAATAGATGACAAATATTTGCACTTTGTAGAAACCAGATAATTGTATTTACTGTGAATTACTGGAAGTGTTGCTATTTCTTGACATTTTCTGTTCTCAGACATTTTCTGTTGTGTGAAATAGTGTGAGCAGTTAGGAATCTGAGTGATATATGTGAACAGTGAAGAGTTAGTGAGTGAACTGCAGAGTGAGTGAACATGTGGCTTCTTGAAACACACACCTAACTCCACACTCCACACACCATGTATCTGTGCTGAAGCTTTGTTCAGGTTTAATGTTCATGGCTACTTTAACACTCCACATGGTTCTGTTGTGTCCAGGTCCAATCAGGTTCAGTTCTAGAGTCTTTTCATGTCATGTACTGCCATCTGCAGGAGCTGAATTTAAATAGACATATACATTATTTACATCAAGAACCATCAATATACTGTATTTAAAACAAAAGTATTGCTCACCACGCTGGGAATAGTTCACAGTTTAATTTGTAATAATTACAGCATTTCAGCATATCTTTACATGAGAAAAACACGTCTTTTTCAACATTTAAGACAGCTCTGTGAGGATTCTGTATAATAGTGCTGTATGTGCTGAACTTTACACCTCTCTAGAAGGCCACACCCAGGAAGTGCTGATGTTCAGGATGAAATCTTGGTTTGCTAAGAACAATAAATAAATATTGAATTAAATTTAACCTGCAATTTAACTAATCTGTCCTATTTAATTATTAAAGTGAATAAAAAATACATTAGCTACAAACAGAGATCAAAACTTCAGGTTGGAAATTTCCACATCATCTTTTGTCCACATGTTCTTATTCCTTCTGAAAGATGGCTTCTTCTTTTTTTTCAGTGATTTTCACTATCTGCTGTAGTGCCTTGGGCATTGAGACAGCATGTACTTTTTATATAATACAATGGTTCAGCTGCACAGGATGCCTTTTATTTCTTTTCTTTATGTTTTCTCTCGTACATGTCTCCAGGAAATTAAGAGTTCCGCCTATGGATTAATCCTTATACACTTGTCCTCGCACTTCTCCACCTTCTCTCTCTTTGTAAACTCAATATTTTGCTGATGAGACTTAACACTCTATTGCCATCAGCATACTTGATATATTTTCGCTGTGCTTTATAGCAGATTTGTGCTTCAGCAAAGTTTTTATGATATTCAGACAGATTAAGCAGTTCATACCTACGAATCGTGGAAACAGAAAACTTGTAAAGATTAGCAACTTGAAAGTTATCATACAGTATAGTAATATAAAATAAAAAAAATAAAAATCAGCAACAGATTGATCACTGAGGATAGCAAGTAATAATCTAACGTCTCAAAATATAAACTCTTCATAAATCACAATAGAAATAGATTTTCCCCAAATATGGCATGTGAAGTCGAAATCATCAGTAGAACTGCTTTCAATATAACAAAACTGTGTCAGTGTTTTTGTACAGTGCAGCTGGATTTCCTGTCACTGTGGCCCTCAGAGCACAGTAGTATAGAGCAGAGTCTGATACAGCAGCAGAGGAGACGATCAGATCCACTTTCTTATCATGAACTTTAGCAGACATTCTTGGGGGAGTGTTGGGACTTAGATTTCCATTTTCAAAAATATAAAGAAGGAACTCAGGTTTAGATTTTGGATATTGCCTGTACCACTGCAGATTCTGTACACTACCACTGAAGTCTTTGTAGCTGCAGGACAGAGTAACATCAT
Organism: Hemibagrus wyckioides; assembly: GCF_019097595.1. Lineage (NCBI taxonomy): Eukaryota > Metazoa > Chordata > Actinopteri > Siluriformes > Bagridae > Hemibagrus > Hemibagrus wyckioides. The sequence continues at coordinate 210,715 of NC_080716.1, forward strand.
CACCTTCATCTACAACTTCATGAGGGAAAAGTGGCTTTATTGAATCTGCCATGGAGTCACCTGTCATAGAGAAGAGAATATATTGTTTTTAAGCTTTACATAATAAAGCCAGAATTGCATAAATCTGACTCATATTTTGCCTTTACAACACACAGACTAATTAATCATTAATTCAACAAATATTTTTAAAATAACAAAAATTCAAAACTCACCTAGTGAAAGCCACAGACACATGAAGATAACAGTAAACATGATGACTGGTTTTCACTGAATGAAAATATTTTGAAGTCTTTATGAAGACTGATATGTTAAGTTCATGAAGCTCCACCCCACAGCATCACATGACAGTGTCACCAGTGTGTGGCTTTACATTCAGGAGTGAGGTGGACTGGAAGGCTCTAACAACACAATGTTAAAGGTAGTTACATATAAAAAATACTACAGTAGTACAACTGCACTTGAAAATAGTGGAGATCTTTCTGTAATCTAATATGTTAACACCATAAAGCTTCAATTTTGCTCCACCCCACAGCATCACATGACAGTGTCACCAATGTTGTTGTCAGATTGTTGATTCTTACTTAAACATCCTGGCTTTACATTCAGCCTCATATGGGAAACCTGTCCAGATGAAAATGAATAATTTATTTTAGTAAAATATATTCTAATAATTAGATTCTTGACGGTTTAACTATATATGTTAGTGATGTCTCTAAATTAGACAATTGTTGTGTAGACACCAGCAGGCAGATTAATGTTAGAACCACTAAGTGGAAGAGAATAAGATTTATTTGAGAATAAGAATTTCTCTAAAATTTGATTATTAGGGCTTAATTAACCTAATACCAGCTAACAGTTAAATATGAAAAATTAAACTTTTTACTGTACTCAAGATGATGTAAAATTAGATAAAATGAGTATTTATTCCTATGACGGTTTAGTATTTCTTCTCTGAAATTATCTTAGGCACTAAGAGTAACCAGGGCAGGGGTTAGGATATTATATCAGCAGTATGTATGATAGAAGAACAAGTATACTCTATGTCACAAAGGTTTACTGTGAAAAGTAGCTTCCATCATCTCAGAGAATGTGAGCAGGTTGTGTGGTAGTGTCTCTAGAACTTATCCCACAATAAGATAAGTGACTGCACCATCTTGTGTTCACTGAAGAGAAAAAACTAAACACATTAATAAACAGTTTTTTAATTTAGCAAATTAATATATTTGTAGAAATATTCATTGTTTATTCTCTTTCTCTCTCTCTTTCTCTCTCTCTCTCTCTCTCTCTTTCTCTCTCTCACACACACACACACACACATTTCCATGAGAAAGTGGGATTTAAAGGTCAGACACACTTCAGCAGGTAAAAGATAGTGTAGTGTGTGAACATTATCTGTGAGTGAGCATGTAGTGAACACACCCCTATTACACCAATAAACTTATCACATGCAATTACAATTGTGTAGTATGAAAGGGTCAGTGACAACAGCCTAGGCATTATTATAAAGGAAATTAAAAGATTTAAACATTGTTTTGGTGAAATAAGTTCATGGCTTTTTAAAGTTGAGGTGTCAAAAACATAATACTTAAAATAAACAACAGAATTCAGAATTCAGCCACAGTGATATCTGACATGTTTTCCCAGACAGCCAAACATATATACTTTTTATTATACATTTTACGTTCAACCTATATTCAGATTGTATTAACAAGACATCTACAGTGTAATTACTCCAGTTAGAACAAAGAGGCACATGGCATTGTGGAATTCTGCTATGAGGATTGAGCCGAGCCTTGTCTTTAGTGCACTTGTTATCAGTGAATATGGAATTGTACCATGAGGGTACCATGTGGGCTAAAACTATTCTCTTCAACACCTTCATGACATGTGACATCAAAGCAACTGGTCTGTAGTCTCTGAGGCCAGATGGGGTGGCTTTCCTAGATATTCATACTAGACAAGATGTTTTCCACAGTACCAGTACCCTTTCCTGCATCAGACTTAAAAAACAAATTCAGTTTGTTGGCTCTGTCCAATCTGCCCCCTGCTGATGGTCCTTCATACTGGAGCCTGTGATCTGCTTCATGCCCATCCACATGTACTTGATGTTGTTTTGCTGAAGTTTACTCTCCAGCTTCTGCTGTCCATCATTACTTTTTGAAACTCAAACTACTTTCCAGGCAAATAAGAAATTACTGTATAGGCACAACATATAGCAAAGACTGTTTTATTTTATTTTACTTTTTTAAACAGTTCATAGTAAAATGAGCAATGTAAAAAGCAATATAATTAATTAACCAATTAAATAACTAACTAACTAAGTTAATAAATAAATAAATTAATTAATTAAAAATAAATAAATAAATAAATAAATAAATAAATAAATAAATAAATAAATAAATAAACAATGGGAGGAAGGTATTATACTGTATAACATTTGTCATCAGGGCACAATGAGTTTACGATTACGTTTTATCAATCTTTGTGCTAATAGAATGATAAATGCAATGATATTAGATTTTTTGTTTGACAACTCTAGGTTATGATTTTTGACGCCAAAGATACTGTATTGCCTGGATTGGCTCTGGATTGAGTGATCTTCCTATGATGTGTGACAGTGATTTAAAGATTAAATTCCAGTTGTTATAAATGACAGGGTATTTCCAAAACGTGTGTGCTAGTGTAACAGGCCCAGGTGTGAGGTCTGTCATCAGACGTAAAAAAATAAATTAGACAAGATCTGTAAAAAACAATAAAGCATGAGCAGTGCAGTGCAAGGATGTAAAAAAAATGGCCATGATAGTGGTAGAAGGGGCAGGGCCAAATTTACTGGGGCGTAGCTGGCTAAGAGATTTAAACTTGTTGCCACAGTTGGTAAATAAAGTAAAAGCCATGCCAGCACTGAAATTGGAAGATGTTCTAGAGAGGAATGCTGGGACAGCTTAGAGGCAACACAGCAAAGATTCATGTTAACCCAAAGGCCAAGCCATGATTCTATAAGCCTTGATGAATAACTTTTGCTGTCAAACCCCTGGTGGAGGCAGACCTTCAGAAACTGGTAGATGAGAAGGTTATAAAACCAGTACAGTTCTCAGAATGGGCAGCTCCTATTGTGCCAGTGAGAAAGCTAGATGGTTCAATTCTCATTTGTGGAGATTACAAACAAAGAATGCTCTCTATTGTACTCCTGTGGAAATTTACTAGGAGCTGAGATGGTACTTTGGCTTTTCTGAGTTTTCTTAGGAAGAAGTGCGGTTGTGACTGCATCCTCTGTTAACCTGTTCTCCCAGTAGGCAAACTGGTGGCTGTCCAAATCAAAAGGGATGCAGACCTTGATGTGGGGGAGAATCAGCCTCTCAAAGCACTTCATGATAATTGGTTTCAGGGCGACGAGGCGATAGTCATTGAGACATCTGACTTATTTCTTGGGCACAGGGATGATGGTGGTGGATTTGAGACATGTGGGGACTACAGCCTGCTGCAGGGACAGGTTGAATATATTGGTAAACACGCCTGCTAGCTGGTCGGCACATGACTTCAGTGTGCACCCTGGCACTCTGTTTGGTCCTGCTGCTTTGGTGATGTTAATCTTTCTCAGCGTGGATCTCATCTGATGGTTCTCGAGGACGAGTGCTGGCTCATCTCTGGGCAGTGGTGTTGTCTTCTGGCTGGTCTGATTATCAAAGCACACAAAAACTCATTCAGGGTGTCAGGAAGTGTGGTGTCATCGCTGGTCAGTGGGGTGCTACTCTTATAGTTAGTTATGGCTTTGATAACCGTCCACATGCTGTGGGGATTGTTGTTTATGAAGTGGCCCTCGATTCGCTGCTGATATCTCTGCTTGGCTTCTTTGATGCCTATTTTCAGCTCTCTCTGGGCATTACTATTAGCCAGTCTGTCCTCTGACCTGTAGGCAGCGTCTCTCACCTTCAGCAGAGTACGCACATTCCTTTCAAGCCATGTTTTCTGGTTGGGGAACACCTTGATAGTCTTGGTGGTTAGCACGGTGTTGGTGCAGAAGGCCAAAACGGATGAGCTGTATTCTTTCAGGTCTCCACTCTTTGCAAACAACTCCCAGTCCATGTTTTCAAAACAGTCCTGCAGTTGTGAAGTAGACTCCTGACTCCATACTTGGACAATTTTGAAGGATGGTTGTGTTCTGCAGATGAGAGGTCTGTAGGATGGAGTCATCTTTATGAAGATGTGATCTGAAGAGCCAAGGTGTGGAGATGGTGCAGCTTTGTAGGCTCATGGAATATTTGTGTACACTTGATCCAGTATGCTCTGCTGTCTGGTTGGGAAGTGTACATTGGTGTGCAGTCTTGGCATCACAGTTTTTAGGTCTGCATAATTAAAGTCTCCTGCTATAATCACAGCTCCTTCTGGATAAGCATTAAGCTGGCTGTTAATAGCTTCATGCAGCTCCTCCAAGGCTAGCTTGGCATTAGCCTGTGGTGGGATGTAAACAGCTGTGACCAGAATATCAGTAAACTCTCTAGGTACGTAGAATGGCCTGAATTTTAGAGCCAGATATTCTATATCAAGAGACCAGTGTGTGCTAATAATGTCTGCAGATGTACACCAGTCATTGTTAACATATATACACAATCCTCCATCTTTGTTCTTACCAGCACTATCCAGGTGGGGACAGCACTATCCAGCCAAGTCTCAGTGATTACCATCATGCAGCTGTTCATGCAGTGAGAAGTAATCCTTAGTCGTATTTCATCCATCTTGTTGACGAGTGACCAGGATTTTGTAAGAAAGAGACTTGGCAGCGTTGGTCTGTGTGGATGAGCATGTAGCCTAGCTTTTTTTTCCTGTCTCTAAACTGCCTCCGGCGCCTCACGGGCGGGATGATAATCATTCCACTGAGCTCTTTGGGGCGCAGAATCTCAGGGGGGATAGAATTAAGGTCTCTGAGGGTGCACTACAGCTCGTCCATCATTCTCTGACTGAGTGCCTGGAAAAGTAAACTTAAAATAGTAAATAAAATAAAAATGCTGCTGTATGTCAGGGAACTCCGAGCCGCTGCATCCACATGTGCCACCATCTTGGACTTGCGACTGTGAGCAACAAGAAGCTTTCAAAAACTCAAAAAGTCTTCTGCAGTGTTCTGCAGTCTTCTGCTATATTAGTGCACTATGACATCAATAAGCCACTCATTTTGGCTTGTGATGCGTCCCCATATGGGTTGGGGGCAGTGTTGTCATACAGGATGGAGGATGGAACAGACCACCCGATTGGGTTTGTGTCACGTACCCTGAATACAGCTGAGAAAAATGATTCTCAAATAAAGAAGGAGGGTCTCACTATAATTTTTGGAGTCAAAAAGTTCCACACATTTGTACCGGAGACATTTCTCCATTGTCACAGATCACAAACCACTGATCTCATTGTTCAATGAACAGAGGGAAGTGCCACAAATGGCCTCACCACGCATTCGAAGATGGGCTGTGACATTGTGTGGATATGAATACACCATTGTGTTGGTAGGCGAGAGATGGTAATCTGCTGAAAGATAAAGCTGAAGGAGTGGAGTTTACTGTGATAGCCTGTGGAGCTCCACACTTCCTGCAGCTGACACTGTTGATCAGAATATGTCTCACCAGGGGGCAGAGTGATGCCAGGGTTTTTAGTTGTAATTTTTTAGTTGCAATTACTGCATCACACTGAGTGATTTTCTGAAAGATTGGCAATGTTACTTTATGATAACTTAAAAAATATATTCTTATTCACTAGATTATACTACACCTTTTGATTCAGACACTTCTGAATGTTGTGAAATGTTGACAATATTTCCACAAACAAGTTGTACAAAATTGTTTTATTAGAACATTTGACAAATCTTAGTTTGTGTTTATACATTTAAATAAATAAAAATTAATTTAAATAAATCATGGGGAAAAACTGGCCAGCAAAGTACAATGAATATAAAACAGTACACACCAGCAACAAGTGACACAGTGCCTCTTTATTATTTTCTCTTTCTTCAGCTGCATATGTTACCACAACTGTCTTTTGTGTCTGTGGTTAACTGATAAGTTGCTAAAGGAAGTATCTTTGATATTAAACGTTGAACTTCAAATGAATTATTTCATAGGTTTTTGTACAGTCTCTCAGTGACTCTATATCACTGTGCTACTACTCTAAGAGCACAGTGATAGAGTGCAGAATCTGAGATCTGCAGATCTTTGATAGTAAGTTCAGTAGAGTCTGGGGATGTTTCTGCATTGAATCGAGAGCCAGAGGGGTTGTAACCATCAGAAGCTCTTGACCTCGCACCTTTATACAGTAAAAACTGTGGTGCGCTGTTAGGATATTGTCTGTACCAGTAAAGCCAAACATAATCACTGCTTGATTCATATGAACATCTCAGAGTAATAGGGTCTTTTTCTTTCATGGCAATGTTTTCATCCTTCGGCCAGATTTTATCTGCAGAACTGTCTGTGTATAGATGAAAATATTTATAAAAATATAATACAAATATAAAAACAATATAAAAACAATAATGAAGTATTATTTTTTAATTCTTTAAGACATGAGTATTAGTTAATAAAACAATGATTACCTGTAACTAGAGTGAGAATCAGTGGTATGTATCTCACTATGTACAGTAAGTTGTATAGTTGATCCATTTCTGAACACAGCTCTGTGAGGATTCTGTATAATAGTGCTGTATGTGCTGAACTTTACACGTCTCTAGAAGGACACACCCAGGAAGTGATGCTGTTGGAGCAAAACTTTTTACAGGTCATCACTTAACAATATCAGTGACAGTGAACTGAGTAACCAGTACAACACACAACAAAACACTGTTACTTCACAAACCATTGCATCAGATGTGTTATTTTATCATTGTAAAATTTTTATTCCTAAATAAAAGTATATAAAGGTGTGACAATGGCACATGCAGCACCGCACGCAAATGGTCTCCTTGTTTGCATTGTTAAAGTTTTTTACACTGAACACTGTGCAAAAGAGCAGAAAACAAATGATGCACTAATAAATAAGTCTGTTTCCTGTGTCAAGCTTTAATACAAACAAATTAAAGTACACACATCACATAAAATGAAGCAACAACATTTTAAACATGTTAAATTACACAGATATATTCCATCACAACAGAATTGACAAAGCATTGTCTAATTCTTATTTCCTGCAAAGCCTAAAACTTATTCCTTAGTTCTGGAGATTTCCTTATTTCCTCATTGCTGGTCTGAGTGAATGGTCTTAGATGCTATATATAGTTCAAGATGATAAATGTGGAGCAATACCTATTACAATTCTATTACAATTTTTTTGTATCATATTTGATACACTGGGAATTTATGGCAATTTACTGACCACAACAATGTTTATTTTACAACAAAAACATAGTGCTGTATTTGGAATGTTTCAAACATTTCTTTTTTCTTTCTTTTTTCCCAAACATTAAATATAATCATTGATAATGATAATGATGATAATCATTTAATTGAGTTACTGGAAAATTTATGACAACAAAAGACAATTATTAGCAAGATACGACATTAGTTTGCATATAAAAAATAAAAAAAAAAATATTTCAATTCCATTAGGTTGGAATCAATTAAAAAATATTTTAAGATGACCTTTTAATTTTTGATACGTTTTATAAATAATAAAAACTTTGTATTTGGCATTGTGGCAGGAATGAAATGCAATACAGTGATGACTAATGTAAATTACCTTATAAACATGCTTGATCATTAATCACAACATAATATTTTAAACCAACATACTTTTACGAAATGATTCTTTCTCACACTGAACACTGCAGAAGAGCAGAAGACAACAATGCACTAATGAATAAGATGTTTCTAGTTACTTGTTTGAAAATACGAGGAATTGGTTTGATGATAATAAGATAATCCTTAGTTTTGGAGATGATCTCAATCTGTTGAGATTTTTCTTGATGAAAATCGGGATATCACTGATTAGTTTGACTATTATATATGTGAAGTTACGACACTTAGACAATAAAATGCCCTTCATCTGCAGTGTAATTACTCCAGACAGAACAGAGAGGATCATGAGTCCACTGGCATTGTGGAATTCTGCTATGAGGATTGACCTGAGCCTTGTCTTTAGTGCACTTGTTATCAGTCAATATGGAATTGTACCATGAGGGTAGAAATCTTTCTTTATTAACAATGACACAACACCACACTACAAGAAAACACTTTAAGCAGAAGGATTTTAACAGTGTGATAGCACAGTGACACAGCAGGTAGTGTTGCTGCATCACAGCTTCAGGATCCCCAGTTTGATGATGTGTTCAGGTTACTGTCAGTTTGTGTGCAATTTTGCATCACCTCCAAAATACATGACAATCACCAGAAGAGAGAAAGAGAGAATCCCCAACTAACCAATTACTATATATTGTGGTAGAGATATATATATATATATATATATATATATATATATATATATATATATATATATATATATATATATATATATAACATGTGGCAGCACAGTGAGAGTCTGGAGTGGAGCAACCATTTCCATTTCAACCAAAACTTGTAATTTAGCAAGATATTTTTGGCTGAATATCTTTCTGTCTGCTCAAAGTGTTTAGAGCAGAGAAGTCTTTTCTGTTCATCATGGCCTTGTGTTTTAATGAACTTGCTAACTTGTGCTGTCAGCTCTAAGCAGCTGTAAGCTGCTAAATAATGAAGAGTGAAGTCTTCAGGTCACTAGTGTTACATTAAAACTCGGTATCTTAAATTATTTGAATGCATGTTGAACTTTGTTTAACACTGTTATTACATCGAGGGAATAACAGCATGAAATAATTATTTTTGATTAAAGATTAACATTTCTTTTAAACTGATATCTTGTCTGGTTGTTCAACCAATAAACAGTGAAGTCTGAGAACTAAGACAGAAATCTGTACTTGAATGAAACAGGTAAACATCTCCCCCTGCTGAGGAAAACATGCAGCTTGTCTTTTTGTACAGTCTGTTTGAGTTTTGTGTCACTGTGGGCTCCATGGTGCAGTAGTACAGTGCAGAGTCTGATACTGCAGCAGGAAAGATCTCCAGATCTACTTTCTTGTCCTTTTTACGAACTTTGGTGGATAGTCGTGGGTCATGTTCAGATTTAGTGACACTTTTTGTGGATTCAAAAATCAGTAGCAGAAACTCTGGTTCTGATTGAGGTTTTTGTCGATACCAGTGGAGAGAGTTAGCTGAATCATCATATGTGCAGGTCAGTGTGATGTTGCTGCCTTCACTTGAAGATATGATGGTTTGTTCTGGTGTAATGCTGCTGTCAACAGCACCTGCTATAAAACATTACAACAACATAAACAATTTTTTTTTCACAACTGAATCATCATGTTTAGGTATCAACTCAAATCTCCAGCATTCACCTAAAGTTTGTGTATAATATAAATGACTTACCAATGTTTTTAACAACTATGAAAATAAAGAAGAGTAACATGACTGTTGTGTCTCTCTTGCAGTAGGTATAAATGGCAGGATCTCTGTGAAACTTTCTAAACTGTATCTTACCACATCTAGCTCCACCCACTTTTACTCATAGTCATGTCAGTTCTGGTATCATATGTAATAAATCTATTGTTTAAATTAATTGAATGAAAACAGCAGTGAATGTTTATAATATATTTTATGTCATGTTTCAATCCGTTAAGGCTGATTTTTGATACATTTAGCGATAATACAATTAACAGTTCAATAGAATAAAAACTTCTTCAATAATTGCATACATATTGTGTATGATTGTGTCTGTACAGCATTCAGTCATATATTCAAATTAATTAAAATTATTCTGTACTGCTACATGCTACACAATGAAGACAGACTGCAGTATCTACCCTGATAATGAGCCTCCCTAACACCCCCAAATAAAATGTTTCACGATGCTGAAGTAAACAAGTACTTGAAAAATGAGTCCTATTTGTCTCAGAAGGTATAAACACCATCTAACTTTGACAAAAGTCTTGCAGTGTTCACAAACTCGGCCAAAATTAACTGGTTACAAGTTAATCCATTTTCATTGCTAATGCTATAGACTAGCACTGGTTCTAGTAGCCAACATAAAATAGGTGTACACAAATAGTTACAATGTACAAGGCTTCATGATGTGTGTTAGTGTCCATGTGCTTGATTCTCAGTACTTTTTCCACTCCTGTGATATGGTGTGTTTCCTCCTTGTGCCTAGTGTGTCCATGATAGATTCTGGAGCCACCGTGACCCTGATCAGGATAAAGTCTTCACTGAAGATTAATGAATGAACCCATTGTGGAATTCAGTTATGTAATGATACACATGTAATTTGTAACAGGTGCCCCACTCAGACTACACAAAGAGCACCCGTTGGTAATAATGCAAAGATGGACCAGTTACTAGGTTCTGTGAGGAGGGACAAATGTAGTTAAGTAAAAGGGACCACACAATGTTAGAGAAATTGAGCTTTGTATTAACTAATATGAAACTATAAACAGGCAAAAAAAAAACAACTGTACATATGTATAAACAATAAAAGAGAAGAAAAGAAAAAACTATTGTATTTGAATGAGTTTCAATTCTAGTGTCCACCTGTTTTATGTCTTTAAGGGGAGGCCAATTATTAGTTTATCTACTTTGGAGTTTTATTTTTTTAACATATTGCTACTCAGTTTAGTTCTGTTTTAGTCCCCTTTTAATTTTGTTTCTATTTGTTTGGTTGTAGGTCTATGTTCTATTAAAGGAGGATATTAATTTTAGGTTTTATCTGATACCAGATTTACCCAACATGAAATATATAACTTTTTTTTTCACAGTGATTCAGAATAAGGAATCCCAAGTTCAGAAAAATAACATGAACCATACAAACTCACAACGTTCGTGAATAACGAGAAGAAAAAAAACATTAAAGAAAGTGCTCAGTCTCTGTTAGAGATCCTTGGAAAGTTCAATATCCTCTGTGTTTCACAAAGACCTTAATGAAGCTCGTGTAAAGTTCACTTGAATGTAGTGCAAGGTTGAATTTAGTCCTACCCGTAAGTGGTCCTCAACAAAAAAAAATAACTTGTGAACTTCCACTTGAAAAGGGTTTCATCGATGATCCTAGTGGAATCAGCTTGTTAGATCGGAGTCGATCTCCTAAGGTTGGCTCGCCATCTCAGATTGAGAGAAGTATCAATTTAATCCAGGAAGGAAAAAAACTTGAACAAGACCATGAGTATCACGATTATTCCATGTGTACATCCACTGACCGGATGTTACATCCCACGATCATCCCTTAATCCATGAAGTTCGGTCACAGATTCAGCAGCATTCATTCATTCAGCAAAACGTGGTGCATCCATTATCGCACTTCTGTGTTCTGTCTGACGATGTTCTGCAATGCAAGTGCAGTTTTACTGCAGTGTTAATGTAGTGTTAGTGCATTTTTGGTGAAGAGGTACAGTCTTAATGACATTGATACAGTGTTCTGTAGTGTAAGTACAGTGTTAATGATGGTAGTTTGCAGTGTTGGTGCATTTTTTTGCAGTGGTGATGCAGTGTGTATCATATTTAATTCAGTATGTGTGACATTAATGATGGCACAGATAAGTTATTTACTGTTAACCCTTTAATTATGCACATATGGTGTAGAAGGAAGTACTAAAGCAAGTTACTAAGTTTCACTAACTGCTTTTTTAAAGATATTGTCTGTAAAATATGTAAAATTGGACTAGCTCCAAGGAAAGGCAGAGAAACACATTTGTCTATAACATACCAAGCATAGGTTTATATTTATGAATAGATTGAAGATGCCATTCAGAGCAGCCTTACATTAATTTGTAAAATGTGAGATTTTATAGTTACAGTAGACCTATATTTGTGGTTGTGTCAAATAAAGTCAGTGAGTAGATATGTTTAATTATCAGGCTAATTATCTTTCTTATTGTGTATTCAGTTAAATAACTACATTTAGTTAAATAGTACCACAATAACACTTCTCGTTTCTTGCTTATTTATTTAGAATGATGAATGGAAAGTGGGGAAAGCTATACAGTATGATTTGTACAGTCTGTCTATGGGATCATACATCACATGGTATGATTAATCACAGAGGTAAAATGTTGTTTATATTTTATTGATCAACTCTCCCTACATCTCTTTTGGCGAATTTTGCACCCTGAATTTGTACATATAATTTTCTTGGTCTTTGAAAAAAAAGAACAGTTTTAATCCTTTCTCAAAAGCCCTGAATTTTGGAAGGGAGTGCATACCCAAAATAAATAGGTTACTGTCCCTTGGTTATGCACATATCCAGGGAATCTTTAGAAAGCTGAGAATTACTCAGGCACTTATTAACAGCTATAATTAAGATCAAGCTAAACATAAAAATCTATGAGATTAAAACTACAAAAGAGTGTTTGTAATAACTTCCATGCTTTAATAGATGTTGTACACCAAACTATTATTAGACTTCACATTTTGACATCAATAGAAGTACCATCTACAGCCATTTAATCCAAATGTATTTAATAAATTTTCTCACATGATGTGTCACTGAAATGTTAAAGACCATAAACTGGTTAAATGAAGTGTATAAGTATTTTAAAAATTAAGAATTGCCTGATTTTTCTAGCATTTTGCTGTGTATGAGGTATGAGATCAGTATCTATACTAGAGTATTAGCTGATTTTTTTTAAATGACTTGAAGTTCAACTCCAAAACTATTTGTAACTAGTAAGCATGTAAAAATCTTAACCTTATATTTGTATAAATTATTCATCGATTTACAGTAGATTTGCCATCAATATAATAAAACTGTGTGAAGGTTTTTGTACAGTGCAGCTGGATTTCCTGTCACTGTGGGCTGCAGAGCACAGTAGTATAGAGCAGAGTCTGATACAGCAGCAGAGGAGATGATCAGATCCACTTGTTTAGTTTTATCATCAACTTCAGCAGACAGACGTGGTGGCATAGGGTCAGTTTTAACTCCATTTCGAGTGATGAAAAAAAGGAACTCAGGTTTAGATTTTGGATGTTGTTTGTACCATTGCAAGTTATTTACTGTACCACTGAAGTCTTTGTAGCTGCAGGACAGAGTAACATCATCACCTTCATCTACAACTTTATGAGGGAAACGTGGCTTTATTGGATCTGCCATGGAGTCACCTGTCATAGAGAAGAGAACATAATATTTTTATTTTTCAGTTATATAACTCATATTATACTTTTTCTTAACATCACACAGGCTAATTAATCATTAATGTAACACTTCCTTTCTGAGAAGGTCGATGATAACTTACCTAATGAAAGCCACAGACACATGAATATAACAGTGAACATGATGAATGGTGTTAGTAAAATGACAATATTCTGAGGTCTTTCTGTACTTTATTATATTAACATTTCAGAGGTTCATGAAGCTCCACCCCTCAGCATCATATGACAGTGTCACCAGTTTTACTGACAGATTCTTTACTGCATCCTGACATTACATTCAGTCTCACATGTGGAACAAGACATTTATCGTTCATCTAATAATAAGATTTTACATATTTATATATTATATATGTCTCAAACTCCTTTTGGTTCCACATTACTGTTAGTCCAATATCAAGTGGACTAGACAATCAATCAAATCAGTCAATTAATCAATTATGATCATCACACTTAAACACTTAAATGTGTTCATTTATTGCTTTTATCTGAAAGCTTTATCTTTAATGTAAAAATGAATTAATTGGGTAGAAAATTAAAATCTACACTGTTCAGTTTCTTGAACATTTCCTGATAGAGACATGGTTACAGAGTGACAGCAGCACATGTTTATTAGTGCCTGGGTTTATTGCTTTATTCTGCCCCCTTGTGGAAAGTAGCACTGTTTTCTGAATATTTTCATTCAATTACATTTTAATTTTACATTTTACAATTAAATTTCATTCAATAGATGATTTTAATGTAGAACAAAATTAATTTCTAAATTTATTCAGTAGGAGAGATTATCCAGTGGATAAATGGATAAATGATAAAGCACTTAAGTTCCCTAATGCATTGTCTTTTGTAGTGTATTTATATGGAACACAGGAGCTACAAACTACAGACTATGTTCACTCTATGGACCCTTTCTTACTGTTCGGGTCTAACCATAACAGTAACTTTTTTTGGAACTTTTCTAGTAATATATTGCCTCTAGTAGGTTCGGTAAAAATAGAAACACTTATGAAATACTAGAATTTAAATTAAAATCCAAAACTACAAAGCTCAGAGTGTCTATTTACACATGGGCCATTAACCACCACTGTGGAGTGCCAGATTGGGGTTCAAGCACTGCCACTGTTGGTCTCCTGAGCAAAGGCCCTTAACGCTCACTGCTCCAGGGGTGCTATATCATGGCTGACCCTAACTTCCTAAGTTGGAATATGTGGAGAATGCATGTGTGCTGTGTGATGCTGTGCTTGCGTGTGTGCAAACACTACATAACATTGCTTTATTTCCCCATTTTTAGCTTTTTTCTGCATGTCTGTCTCTAGCCATCCTCCTGTAGATGGGACCCTGTGGCAATCACCATTAACTGGGTGACAAACTTAACCAGTGAGTGGGCAAGACCCCCCTAAAAACCAAAAGAGGTGGAGCTACCAGTTTAAAATGCAGCACACTGTTTCAGACCCTTGGTTCAGTGTTAGCAGTTGTCTGATGTTTGTTTGTTTGTTTGTTGCTTGTACTCTCTTCCACACATATACTAGCTCCATTGGTTTGAGAACATGTAAGACTGTGTGTGCACCTACATTCCACCATAGATATTTTTTGAATGTACAGTGTTTCTTGTTCGTTTATGGTTGTCACTATAATCCAGACCGCTGGATATCTTAATCTTAATGTTGTTCTTGCATTCACCCTTAGTTTTTGCCTTCTCTATGAATGTAACAATTATACATTAATATTTCTTTATGTCATAATTTTTTAATTATTTCTTCATAGCACAGTATAACAACCACTTTCTGAGGTATTTCACTGAGGTTACGAAAAACATCTGCTGATCTTGACAATACTGTGAAAAATGGTATGTAGCTCATTCAAAGTAAGAGTGGTTCCAGTGGTTTTTGCAATCTGTAGGTTCTTATGCGTTGAGACTAAGTGCAGTTTCACATATTAAACAGTGGTACAGCTATTCAGGATGCTCGCAATATATTTTCCTAAATGTACTGATAAGGATGGGGAGGGAAGTGTGTGTTCTTCTGTCTCTGCAGGAAATTGAGACTCTAATGGGATTTTCTGGCCCAGAAAAGATTCTGTATGATGTGATCCCTAAGACTCCATGATCAGACCAGCAGAGGAGCACAGACTGATCACTGAAGATCACTAGTGATAAATTTGTCTCTAAATGAATGAGCTGTCTCCAAATAATCTAACGTGTCAATAATATATATTTTTTATAAATCACAAGAGAAACAGAATTTCCCAAAATTGGCATATAAATTCAGAATAATTCATAATCAGTAGAACAGCTTTCAATATAACAAAACTGTGTCAGAGTTTTTGTACAGTGCAGCTGGATTTCCTGTCACTGTGGGCGCCAGAGCACAGTAGTATAGAGCAGAGTCTGATACAGCAGCAGAGGAGATGATCAGATCCACATGTTTATCTTTAACATTAGCAGACATTCTTGGGGGAGGTTCAGATTTTGGATTTCCATTTTGATAAATATAAAGAAGGAACTCAGGTTTAGATTTTGGATCTTGCCTGTACCACTGCAGGTAGTTGTTTGTTGCACTTTCATATTCACAGGACAGAGTAACATCATCACCTTCATCTACAACTTTATGAGTGGAAAGTGGTGTTATTGAATCTGCCATGGAGTCACCTGTCATAGAGAAGAGAGTATATTGTTTATTAAAATAATAAGGAATAATAAGGTGTTAAACAAATCATACTCACATTTTGCTAAAACACACGTGTTCATCCTTGATTCAGAACATATTATTTTTGCAATAATAAAAATGTTTACTCACCCAGTGAAAGCCACAGACACATGAATATAACAGTGAACATGATGAATGATCTTAGCTGAAGGAAACTGTTCTTTCTGTACACTGATATGTTAACATCATCAGGATTCATGAAGCTCCACCCCACAGCATCACTCACATGACAGTGTCACTAATGTTACTGAAAGATTCTTGATTCTTACTGAAGCATTCTGGCTTTACATTCAGTCTCACATGGGGAACATGTCCTAAATCTATTTTAAACAAACACAAAAAGCTAAACTAAAAGCAGGAACTGATAATAAAAGTTAATAAACACTATAATAAAGTTTAATCATGTAATTATTGAAATAATTATTATACAAACATTAAATCACAATTTAAAAAGGTTCTGTTGTTGCTGCTGTCATTTGGTGCCATTTGTGCCACATTCTGCCTTATAGTCTGTATGATTCTTGATGACTGTAGTGTCAGAAAAATATTTTTGTATCATGATAAATCAAGATTTCTAAATTTTGTCTGAATGATTTTAGTTGTCATGTTTAATCCATTTTATTTATATGGTAACACTTTACACTAACAGTGCATGAATAATCATGAACTAATACCTGAATTATTACTTACTTAAATCTGAACTAATCATGAGTTAAGGCATGTACTAATCACCAACTAATAAAGAGCTAACCTTAACTACGCTGTGAGTCTTATGAATTAATGTGTGAATAATAAACCACCTTACATACATGTTTGTTCATTTACATAATTTGCCTTGTGCAGCTGCACACGCAAACATCTCTGAATGACACTGGATTACACTCTAATAATAAACACCAGTAATTTCATCTCAACCCATTTTGTATCTTTCTCCATTCATTTCTCTTCCGATCCCGCTGTAGTATTAGTATGTGCGCTGGGTGACTCGGGTCCAGGGCTCTGCTCCTTTGAACACAACATAACATTCATTATTTTTCCGTGTTTTAGTCTGAAATGTGGCTGTGTTTGTTTTAACTACTGGGTCTATGTTAATCAGGTCTGCTGGCTTTAAATCCTTCAACAGTTACACTGCTCATGTTTCGGGTCACTACCCTTCAATATCAATGTGGCACATGACACATGATTTATTTACTACACTTCCTATTTCTATAAAGTAAACATTTTCTAATCTACAAAATATATACAACACTGTAAGGCTTCCTATACTCTTTATTGTATTGTGGTTATATCTCAAATAATGCAAGTTAAAAATATGACTTTTCTTAGCAGAGTAAACTCAAAAGACAATATTATCATGTAGCTTTGTATAAACTCCAAATGTTATTAACCACTTATGAATGTTGCTTTGCTTGTCACTTTATTATGTGGACAATAAATATGCATTCATCAAATTTATTTATTAGAGGATTTGTCTAAAAAGAAGAAGATTTTGAATAATGACGGCATATTAATAATACCTGTGGTGTTAATCAAGAGTTAATGATGATCTGGAACAGTATAGTAAAGTGGAACACAGGACAATCTATTACTAAGGACATAATAATTACTAATTTAATTTCATTAGAATTGATTATATCACATTAATAATTACTAATGAAGTGTTACTGTATTGTTACTTAATTACACTTGCATATACTTGGCTTGAAGTAATGCATTACTTCAATAATCTTTTTTAATCAAACAATTCTTATTGTGAAATTAAATTCTTCAGCACATTTATAGTACACCCTTAGAGTCTAAACAAAACACCAGAGGCACTGCAGTGACTGATACAATTTTAAAAATTCCCCATAAAATTATAATAATATAAAACCCCTAATACAATTTATAAGCGTCTTGTATTAAGCTCAATGCTCTTTTAAGTATCTGTGGTAATTCAAGTGTTTCACTTAATATCAGTGCTGGATCAAGTGCTATTTTATAAGCTGCCAAATAATGAAGAGTGAAGTCTTTAGTTCACTAGTGTTACATTAAAACCCAGCAATTTAAATTATTTAAAGACATTGATATTTAACTTTGTTTTACATTTTTATTGCATCAGGGTAATAACAGCATGAACCTTAGCAGAAATAATTATTTTTGATTAAAGATTAACATTTATTTTTAAAAGATTTCTTCTCTGATTGTTCAACCAATAAGTATTAACAACATATGTAAGAGGATCATTGTTGATATTTAAAACAAATAAACATCGAATTTTGAGAATTAAGAAAGAAACCTGTATTTGAATGAAACAGATAAACATCTCCCCCTGCTGAGAAAAAAATCAAGCTTGACTTTTGTACAGTCTGTTTGAGTTTTGTGTCTCTGTGGGCTGCATGGCTGTAACAAACCTCCAGACACCGGGTGAGTAGGATCCATGTGCAGTTTATTAATATAATTCAAAACGACAGGCAAGGTAAATGTAATCAGGGACCGGCAGAAAGGTCAGAGAACCATAAAGACGAACCGCGATGCAAACTAATCCGAAAAACACTAGACTGACTCAGAAAACCGATGAAACAAAATGAGATCAAAACCACAAAAGCAATCAGACAAAGAAACACGAGAAACAGCTTGGTACAGAGCTAGTCACAATACTCTGTAATGTGCATCCAAGACTGTCTCCATGATCAGACCAGCAGAGGAGCAGAGATTCATCACTGAGGCTCACAAGTGATAGATTTGTGTCTGAAAATACTGTCTCCTAATAATACATGTGTCAAAAATCTAATGTGATTTATAAATATACTCTTTATAAATCACATTAGAGACAGAATTCCTCCAAACATGGCATGTAAATTCAAAATGATCAGTAGATAATAGATTTCCATATAACAAAACTGTGTGAAAGTTTTTGTACAGTGCAGCTGGATTTCCTGTCACTGTGGGCGCCAGAGCACAGTAGTATAGAGCAGAGTCTGATACAGCAGCAGAGGAGATGATCAGATCCACTTGTTCATCTTTAACTTTAGCAGTCATTCTTGGGTCAGTGTTGGAAATTAGATCTCCTTTTTGGTCAACATTAAGAAGGAACTCAGGTTTAGATTTTGGATATTGTCTGTACCAGTGCAGGTAGTCTGTTCCACCACTTTCTTTATATGTGCAGGACAGAGTAACATCATCACCTTCATCTACAGCTTTATGAGGGAGAAGTGACTTTATTGAATCTGCCATGGAGTCACCTGTCATAGAGAAGAGAACATAATGTTTTTAATCTTTAAATAATCAACAGGAAATACTTAAGTCAGACCCACACTCTACATTTTCACACTGCATCACCACACAGACTAATATTTAATATAATATAGTTAATATTTCTGTAATAACAAAAAGTCAATGTTAACTCACCTAGTGAAAGCCACAGATACATGAATATAACAGTGAACATGATGACTGGTCTTAGCTCAGTGAAAATAGTGGAGACCTTTCTGTAATCTAATATGTTAACACCATAAAGCTTCAAAATTGCTCCACCCCACAGCATCACATGACAGTGTCACCAATGTTGTTGTCAGATTGTTGATTCTTACTGAAACATCCAGGCTTTACATTCAGCCTCATATGGGGAACCTGTCCAGAGCACATTTAAGTAAACTCATACTGAAAGCAGGAAATTAATTTATTCCCTTAATGCTCAACTCTAACAGTTAAATCTAAAAAAATAAAACTTTCCTGTACTTATGATATCAAGAGAAGAAGAGAAAGAAGAGTAAAGGCAGATTCACAGATAAGATTCCAGTTTTCAGTGTTTCTCACACAGCAGGTGCTTTTGTTGATTTTTGTATGATTGAAGAATGTCACAGAGGTTTTACTGTGAAAAGTAGCTTTCATCGTCTCAAATAATGTGAGCAGGTTGTGTGGTGCTCTAGTTGTTGAGGCACAATAAGATAAGTGACTCCGCCATCTTGTGTTCACTGAAGAGAAAAACTAATAAATAAAAACCTGCAAACAGGTCATATAGTCACACATGTATGCTCTGGATTAATATTTTTATATTTGACCTTAGAATTTAATTGTATTCACAACACACAGAATTCCCTTTAGATAAATTTTCTTATGCTTGATCATGAATCACAACATTATATTTTAAACTAACATTCTTTTATGAAACATTTCTCTTCTTCACACTTTCTCACACTGAACACTGCAAAAGAGCAGAAGACAACAATGCACTAAAGAATAAGACGGTTCTAGTTACTTGTTTAAAAATACAAGGAATTGGTTTACTGATTAGTTTGACTATTATATATGTGAAGTTACGACACTTAGACAATAAAATGCCCTTCATCTGCAGTGTAATTACTCCAGTCAGAACAGAGAGGATCATGAGTCCACTGGCATTGTGGAATTCTGCTATGAGGATTGACCTGAGCCTTGTCTTTAGTGCACTTGTTATCAGTCAATATGGAATTGTACCATGAGGGTAGAAATCTTTCTTTATTAACAATGACACAACACCACACTACAAGAAAACACTTTAAGCAGAAGGATTTTAACAGTGTGATAGCACAGTGACACAGCAGGTAGTGTTGCTGCATCACAGCTTCAGGATCCCCAGTTTGATGATGTGTTCAGGTCACTGTCAGTTTGTGTGCAGTTTTGCATCACCTCCAAAAAACATGACAATCACCAGAAGAGAGAAAGAGAGAATCCCCCAAAAGGGCATGGAACTTTCTCTAAAGCATTGGTAAAGCTGCTTTCAATATAACAAAACTGTGTGAAAGTTTGCTTGTTCCTACATTTTTCATTTCTTGATCATTCTGTAAAATTCTATCTAAGATAGTTTTAATGAATTAAATGCTGCAGTGGTATTTATTGGTTTTGTGTTGAAATTGGTTTTGTCTGTTTTCCTTCCTCTGTGTGTCATGTGTGCAGCAAAAGGGAGCTTATTGTTAGAACCACTATACTTGAGAATAAGGAAGAAGTTTTTTTTTTTACTTTAATTAACCCCTTAATGCTCAGTCCTAACAAACACACAATGTTACAGGGGGTTAAATAGAAAAAAATAAAATGTTTCTGTACTCAAGATAGCATCAGAAGTGAAAGAACAATAAAGGCAGAGTTTCAGATGAGTTCAGTGTTTCTGATACAGCAGGTGCTTTTGTTTGTCACAGAAATGACATTAGATGAGTATTTATTTTTATTACAGTTTAGTCTTAAGTGGTCAGATGTGTACAATTGTGTAGAATGAAAGGGTCAGTGCTTAATTCTTGTAGTTTGTGCTCTGCCTCAGATAGCAAGGTTTCCAAGTCTGTAAGCAGCTTTACTGTTTTTACCGCCATGTTTGTCTCTTTATTCAACTTTTACACTGTAGGCAAACAGCCTCTGCAAGATTATATAAAAGATAAAAACATTTACACATAGTTTTGGTGATATATGTTCATGGTCCTGTCCTACATCCTGTCCTACATCCTGTCCTATCAGGGGAGTAAACACACAATTACACAATTCCCTTAAATTTACTTAAATACTTTATTAATCACAAGATAATATTTGAAACCGAAAAACCTTCATGAAATTATTTATTTATTTTGCCCAAACTGAACACTGTGCAACACAATAGAAAAAAGCACTGTAATAATGAATGAGTTCTAGTCAACCTTGAATGAGGAACCTGTCCTAAGCACATAGTAAACAAATACTGACAGCATGTCATTTTTATTAATGAAAACAATCAATCTATTCTATAAACATTAAATAATAATTAAATGTTATGTTGTTGTAAATTTAATATATAAACATTGGGGCAATGTTTGTGAGTTCACAGTGTAGTATTGATTCACCCCTAATTATTATCAGTAGTACAGATTTATTATCAAATATAATTAGGCTCATTTGTGTCTTGGGGCCTGAAACAAAAATCTCACTTAGAAGTTTCCTAAACAATCTTGCTTTCTTTTACAGATTCCACAGATGCAGGGTCTCAGAGGGTAACAGACATATTCCCAAAACCCACAACAATTAAGTGCTGAAGTATTTCAATCAATGTCAAAAACACACTGGGAAATCAAACTAGTGGACATTCTTATTATTCAAGACTCAAGACCAAAGTAAACCTGCACAGAAACATATGTTGAACACATCAGATCTCAAGCACAATAAACACAGAAATAACTGTTCATCAAATGGAATGGTGTAACATTTTTGGGTATTTCAGGTATGTAAACTTTACACTGTCATTTACTAAGCTAGCTAAAGTTATTATTATCTAGGCTGATTGGAGTCTCTAAATTGCCCGTTGTGTGTGTGCCCTGCGATTGGCTGGCACTCCATCCAGGGTGTATCCTGCCTTGATTCCTGAGATAGGTACAGGCTCCCTGTGACCTGAGGATAGATTGGATAAGCGGTACAGACAATGAAAATAATGAAAACGTTTTCCTATTTGATTCATTTGTTAATTACATTACTCTTTTTTTCTACACAGAGCACATCAATACAAATGACTAGGTCTGAAATGCACGGCCTATACTGGTATATTGTATATTGTAAAATTCTGCTGTGATGATTGAACCAAGCTTTTACTTTTTATTTCCAGGTTATCAAGGAATATGGAATAGTATCATCAGTGTATAAAGATGTATACCTGACTATCTGAGTAAAGTGTCTGGAAGAGGCTTGGAGGCAACAAAGTTGTATATATTTTCTGGTAAGGATCCTCAATGGTGGATAGATAGACCCTAATCATCTTTCTAGTGGTTTTCATTATCTTCCATAGAGTCTTCTGCTCTGACACTGAGTGCAGTTTAATATTAAACAGCTGAATAGTTTCACATGATGCTATCAATATTTCCCTGAATGTAATGATGAGGATGGGAGAGAGGGGTCTGCTCTCCTATCTCTACATGAAATTGAGACACTTCTGGGATTTTCTGGCTCAGATAAGATTCTACGTGATGCACCATAAAAACTGTCATCACTGTGATGCCAACAGTCATGTATTTTTTAACCTGTGGATTGCTGCTTTTACATGGCTTTAAGCCTCTTCTTCTTCTTTCTGCATGTAGACTCATCAGAGCATCTAAAGAAATCCCCAAGAAGATTGAATACCAAAATAAGGAAAAGCTACTTTTAAAAGTTATAATAATCCCTCTCTAAACCAAATATTATACCATTAATGAATGCAAAATATTTAACTAATTTTTACTTTTCAGGCACTGATGAACTGTCAGACAAAGACATCAGATAGTATTGCTGCCTCACAGTTCCATGGTCCCCAGTTCGAGATTGAGCTCAGGTTTCCCTCATTTCCAGTGTTGCTAAGAAAAGCTATAGATCTCTGAACAGGATAAAGTGGTTAATGAAGCTTAAAAAACAATTAGCTATCTCCTAATAATCCAACATTTGTCAAACTATAACATATTTATGAACCCTTTATAAATTGCAAGAGAGACAGAATTCGCCAAAAATAGCATGTAAATAGCAGCTCAACATCATCAGCAGAACTGCTTTCAATATAACAAAACTGTGTGAAAGTTTTTGTACAGTGCAGCTGGATTTCCTGTCACTGTGGGCGCCAGAGCACAGTAGTATAGAGCAGAGTCTGATACAGCAGCAGAGGAGATGATCAGATCCACTTGTTTAGTTTTATCATCAGCTTTAGCAGACATTCTTGGGTCAGTGTTGGAAATTAGATCTCCTTTTTGGTCAACAATAAGAAGGAACTCAGGTTTAGATTTTGGATATTGCTTGTACCAGTGCAGGTTGTTTCCTGTAAAGCTTGATTTGTATTTGCAGGACAGAACAACATCATCACCTTCATCTACAGCTTTATGAGGGAAATCTGGCTCTATTGAATCTGCCATGGAGTCACCTGTCATAGAGAAGAGATCATAATGTTTTTAATCTTTAAATAATCAACAGGAAATACTTAAGTCAGACCCACACTCTGCATTTTCACACTACATCACCACACAGACTAATATTTAATATAATATAGTTAATATTTCTGTAATAACAAAAAGTCAATGTTAACTCACCTAGTGAAAGCCACAGATACATGAATATAACAGTGAACATGATGACTGGTCTTAGCTCAGTGAAAATAGTGGAGATCTTTCTGTAACCTAATATGTTAACACCATAAAGCTTCAAAATTGCTCCACCCCACAGCATCACATGACAGTGTCACCAATGTTGTTGTCAGATTGTTGATTCTTACTGAAACATCCTGGATTTACATTCAGCCTCATATGGGGAACCTGTCCAGAGCACATTTAAGTAAACACATACTGAAAGCAGGAAATTAATGTATTTATGTTATTTTACATAAGTTAGTGATATCTCTAAATTAGAGAAACTTTGTGTAAACACCAGCAGGCAGATTAATGTTAGAAACACTAAGTGGAAGAGAATATGATTTATTTAAGAATGAGGAAGAAATTAGTAGTTTCCCTTGGTAATTAAGATTGAATTAATCCCTTATTTCTCAGCTCTAACAGTTAAATCTGAAAAATAAAACTTTCCTGTACTCACAATAGCATCAGAAGAAGAGAAAGAAGAATAAAGGCACATTCACATATAAGTTTCTAGTTTTTAATGTTTCTGACACAGCAGGTGTCAAAGAAATGACATTAGATGAGAATTTATTCTTATGACAGTTTAGTGTTAAGTGGACAGTTGTGTTGTTTAATCAGAATGATATCTCTGAAATTATCTTAGGCACTAAGAGTAACCAGGGCAGGGGTTAGGATATTATATCAGCAGTATGTATGATAGAAGAACAAGTATACTCTATGTCTCAGAGAATGTGAGCAGGTTGTGGGGTGCTCTGGTTCTTGACCAACATTAAGATAAGTGACTGCGCCATCTTGTGTTCACTGAAGAGAAAAACCTTAACACCAAAAAAAATTGTTTATTAACTTACCAAATTTATATATGTGCAGAAATATAATTGAAAAAAATAATTGTTTCTCTTTCTCTCTCTCTCTCTCTCTTTCACACACACACACAGCCATTTGCTCACCCAATCTACTTAGACTAGCTTTATTTAGATATTACTTCAAACTTGTTGCAAAATATACACTAATAATATTAAAAATTAGATGATTGTTCAGTAAGTGGCAGTATACAGTATCTCACAAAAGTGAGTACACCCCTCACATTTTTGTAAATATATGGTAACCTGTAGCTCTGGTGAACTCCATGCCCAAGAGGGTTAAGGCAATGCTGGTAAATAATGGTGGCCACACAAAATATTGACACTTTGGGCCCAATTTGGACATTTCCACTTAGGGGTGTATTCACTTTTGTTGCCAACGGTTTAGACATTAATGGCTGTGTGTTGAGTTATTTTGAGGGGACAGCAAATTTACACTGTTATACAGGCTGTACACTCACTACTTTACATTGGAGCAGAGTGTCGTTTCTTCAGTGTTGTCACATGAAAAGATATAATAAAATATTTACAAAACTGTGAGGGGTGTACTTACTTTTGTGAGATACTGTATGTCCATGTGTCCATACAGCCCTAAAACATCAGGCTGTGTGGCTTGGGGTGCAGTCAGAATTCTAATTCATCCAAAAGTGTTCAGCGGGTTTGAGATCAGGGCTGTGTGCAGGTCACTCATTTTATTCCACACCAAACTTGTAATAAACATCTTCATTGAGCTGGAACATGTTTTTGTAAGAATATAAAGACATCCTACAATTGTGCAGCAGTTTGGAGAATGCCCACATACTGGTGTGATGGTTAGGTGTCCACAAATATAGCCATATTGTACATATTCAGGATTTTGTTAGAATTAGTATTGTTGTAATAATGTTGTAATAATTGGTTGTGCATGTCAATAAAGAAACATATGTAAAAATATGTTAATATAAATACTGAACCCTTCTCAATATCTCAGTACCTCAGGTTATGGACTCTCCTTTCATACATATGCATACTTGTACCCTTTTTTAAAGGGCTACTGCAATATAAGCAGAACATTCATAAAGCTGCAACAAAATGTTCCCAGTTATATATTTGCTTGAAATCTAATTTGTGCAAAGCCAATATTAAGTTATAACTTGTACTCAATTCACAGACAGATTAAAGTGCACAGTGGAATTGCACATTTTATTAGGTAGAATGTGTGTGTGTGTGTTCAGTGATTGTTTGCAGTCCGAATGGCCCAGGGGAAGAAGCTGTTTGTAAGTCTGGTGGTGTGAGACTTTGTTGACCTGAAGCGCCCCCCAGATGGCAACAGGTCAAACAAGTGATGAGCAGGATGTGAGGAGTCTCCTGTGATGGCCTTGATTTTGCTGAAGCAGCGGGACCTGGACATGTCATCCAGGGAGGGCAGAGGGCAGCCAATGATTTTTTTAGCTGTTTTTCACCCTCTGCACAGTTTGTCTGTCCTCATCTGTGCAGCCTGTGTACCACACACCCAGACAGTATGTCAGTGTGCTCTCCACAGAGGTCTATAAGTACTGAGCCCTTGGGTAGCGTGGCCGAGTGGTCTAAGGCGCTGGATTTAGGCTCCAGTCTCTTTGGAGGCGTGGGTTCAAATCCCACCACTGCCAGCTGAGCCTTTTCAAGGCAGTGGTTGTGGGCTCTGGCACCACAAAGGCTTTACAGGGGTTGTGGCTCCTGTACCTTCTGCAAATGTGCTTAAGAGTTGCTGTTAGCTGGCTGCCTGGCTGCAAAAAAAAAAAAAAAACGAACTCACATGGTACCGGAGCCCCCAGACCCAGGTGCTGAAATAGCTCGCAACTGGTGTCAACGCCGGCTGCTCCGTTTCACACCTTGCTTTTTCAAACAGCAAATAGTTTTGAGTTATATAACTCATATTCTATTTTTTCTTAACATCACACAGGCTAATTAATCATTAATTTATTATCTCCTTTCTGAAAAGATCAATGTTAACTTACCTAATGAAAGCCACAGACACATGAATATAACAGTGAACATGATGAATGGTGTTAGTAAAATGACAATATTCTGAGGTCTTTCTGTACTCTATTATATTAATATTTCGGAGGTTCATGTCTCCACAAAGGGTGACATTCTCCATCCCACTCCCTGTATTCCAGAGTTAGGCTCCAGGTTGGAGCTTTAATTTTCAGAGGTAATTACAGTGGGATTTGAACCTTCTTGGACCTCTGGAGAAACAAACTTCCAAGTGAGAACCAAGCCGGCAGGGCAAGTTTCCGTTAGATTTGTCCCAACCACTCTATTCTACGTAGAACCGGGGCTCGTCCGGGATTTGAACCCGGGACCTCTCGCACCCAAAGCGAGAATCATACCCCTAGACCAACGAGCCAGGTTGTCCCTGGTCTCCTTGATGTGCGCCAATGAAGGTTCACTGTACTCTGTAACTGTATGACCTTCCTGTTCATATGGACTGGGGTCCGAGTAAAAGGAACTCGGTTACACAAAGTCAAGTTAACAATAAAGCGAGGCTCCTGTGGGATTCGAACCTTTTTGGAATCCAGACGCTAAGTGTGAACCAAGTAAGCAGCTCTTGCCATTGGGCCAAATATGTCATTAATCTCGGTGGACATGAAGATCAAAATCAATTCTTGTAGAACAAGCTTGCTTTAGTGTCAGGTGGAGGATTCAGTATAGGTCAAGTTTACAGGATTGTAGCTTCTTTGCTGGAAACTGTACTGTTGCTCCAGTATAGCTTGGTGAATATTATGAGGCTTCAAGTAGTTTCTGTGATATTTGCAGTAAGTTTACAAATGATTCCAGTTGCTAATAAAATTGAATTAGCTGGTTGCTAAAGAAACTCAGGTGGCTGGTGGGGTATGGTTTGGTAAGAGTTCTTATTCTTAGTTATACATACTTTCAGGTATCCTGTAATTCTCAAAAATATATTAAAGACCCTGCAAAGACACACATGATGAACACATTAAATCTCATTCTCAGTAAAACAAACAAACAAACAAACAAACAAACAAATAAATAAAAATAAATCAAATCAGCTGCTTGTCAAAAGAGTTTACAATATCCACATTTTTATTCCTAGAACAGAATCAAATTCCAGCATGTGATCTTTACACTGTCATTAAGTAAATAAACCATCAAACCTGCCACTATTGTTTATGAGAACTGCACTTAATACTGCAGAGGGAGTGAACATGTGGCTTCTTCAAACACACACCTAACTTTTCTATCTGTATTTGGATTCACTTAGAATGTTTTGTCTATTCACTTCAAATAAAGTATTCATATATGGTTATATACATACATTTCTATTGGATCAATAATCAGAATGCTGATGTTATGCATAGCTTCCAGTCTTTTCTTCTTATTGTGATTCTTTAACACTTTCATGTTTGAGGTCTCTGTAGGTTTTTGGACAGTGAAGTTGACTTTCCTGTCACTGTGGGCTGCAAGACGCAGTAGTACAGTGCAGAGTCTGATACTGAAGCAGGCGAGATCGCCAAATCCACACGCTTCAGACTCTTATGAACTTTAGCAGACAAATGAGGATGAGGAGTATCACCTGTCTGATTCCCTCCCGATTCCGTCAACAGAACGAGGAATTCTGGTGCTGCATTGGAATATTGTCCATACCACTGTAGATTGTTCATAGAAACAGTGTATTTATAATCACAGGAGAGTGTAACTGCTTGCTCCTCTTTACCATAGACAGCAGAAGATGTTGGAGTAATGCTGTCCTGTGTGCTCTCACCTGAAGAGGACATTTATTTCAGAATATTATCATTTTATATTATACAGTATACATACAGTACATGTTTACAATCTAAAACACTCACACATGGAAACATTTCTTTACTAGTTATAAAACATTTAAACATAATATATGGGGATAAATAAAATATAAGCTTACCTATGAACATGGTAAAAAACAGAAACATACAGAAAACCATCATGTTTTAATTTCCTCTGTTCTTCTGAAAGTTTCCTTTTTATGTTACTGTAAATGTCAAGTTTCCTTCTACTCTGTCTTCAGTGAAGCATCTAAGCATTTCTTGTGTACAAAGCCTCAACTGTAGATTCCCTCTGTTTTAACCAATCAGAGTGGAGGATTTGCCACATTATGTAAAATACACACACATGTTCTAAAAGAATTTAATGAGCAAAAGATTCAAATATTTAGTTCCTGTATTTCCTATTTCTATGAACTTAAACCTTTTCTAATCTACAAAATATATTGTTGCAATTACAAACAATTCTTATTGTGAAATTAAATTCTTCAGCAGATTTATAGTACACCCTTAAAGTCTAAACAAAACACCAGAGGTACTGTAGTGATTGATAGGATTTGAAAAAATTCCCCATAAAATTATAACAATATAAAACCCCTAACAAGGTGGTGTTTGAGAGCATGTGCACAAATACATAAGCATCTTGTATTATGCTCAAGATTCTGCAGTAATTCAAGTGTTTCAGTCGGACTGCACTCCACACACCATGTATCTGTGCTGAAGCTTTGTTCAGGTTTAATGTTCATGGCTACTTTAACACTCCACATGGTTCTGTTGTGTCCAGGTCCAATCAGGTTCAGTTCTAGAGTATTTTCATGTCATGTACTGCCATCTGCAGGAGCTGAATTTAAATAGACATATACATTGTTTACATCAAGAACCATCAATATATTTAAAACAAAAGTATTGCTCACCACGCTGGGAATAGTTCACACTTTCAATTCATAGATTCATTTGGAATCATTACAGCATTTCAGCATATCAGAACACAAGAATAACCCGTCTTTTTCTTTTTTATCTGTATTTCTGACATTAACCTAGACAAAAACAAGTCCTCAGATTCAGCATCCTTAAAGAGACAAATTTGCTGGTGTGCTTGTGATTATTGTCCTTTAATATGACCCAGTTTCAGCACAACATAAGCTCATGGACAGTCTTACATTTGTCTCAAGAATATTCTAATATAAAGTGGAGATCATCAATGTCCAAATGATTAAAAGTTTTCTAGAGCCTGTGGCTGCAAAACAACCGAATCCTCACCCCTCCACCAACATGACACTTGGTATGAGGTGTTTGTTGTGATAAACTCTGTTTGACCTTCACCAAACATGAAACTATGAATAATGATTAACCATCAGTCCAAAAAAATATTGTTCCCAAATTTGTTAAGATGCTGCCATGTTTTTTTGGAGAGAAAGGGCTTCTTCCTCTCACCTCCTCCATGAAAGCCATATGTGGAGGCAGGACTGAGGTGGAGCACAGGTTTGTGAATGGAAGGTGGTGCAGGGAAGAGTAAGTGCTGTTTCCACAGGTCAGGGTCGTAACACTTAAGACCTGGGAAATGCAACTGTGAATGGATTTTTGCTGATCCATTTAAAATTTGGCAGACATTGTACATCCATTTAACTGAAAATACAAATGTTAATACACAATTTCCATTTTGATTTCCTTTCCTTTTCCATAATATTTTATACCAACATACTTTTATGAAATGATTTTTTTCTCACACTGAACAGCAGGTAGTGTTGCTGCATCACAGCTTCAGGATCCCCAGTTTGATGATGTGTTCAGGTCACTGTCAGTTTGTGTGCAGTTTTGCATCACCTCCAAAAAACATGAGAGTAGGAATTTGCAAGGAGAAATTTCCCCTTTGTGTGAAAGAGTTTGTGTATGGAGCTCTGCAAAGGACTGACATCCCATTCAGGGTGTTTTCTCACCTTATGTGTGACTCCTTATTAACTATGACCCTGACCAGTAGAGAAACAGAGAATCCCCCAAAAGGACATGTAACTTTCTCTAAAGCATTGACAGAACTGCTTTCAATATAACAAAACTGTGTGAAAGTTTTTGTACAGTGCAGCTGGATTTCCTGTCACTGTGGGCTGCAGAGCACAGTAGTATAGAGTCTGATACAGCAGCAGAGGAGATGATCAGATCCACTTTCTTATTCGTTTTATCTTGTTTTATGGACAATCGTGGATGAGGTGGTTGAGCCTTTATGACAGTTTCAGTGCTTTCAAGAATCAGCAGCAGAAACTCGGGTCTTGATCCAGGTTTTTGTCGATACCAGTGGAGACCGTTAACTGATCCAGTATATGTGCAGGACAGTGAGATGTTGCTGCCTTCCATTGAAAATACATTGGTTTGATCTGGTTTAATGTTATTGTCAGCAGCCTCTGCTATAAAAACATTACAACAATATTGTGATATTTTAATCATAAATGACACATTTCACATGAAAAATTGTGTCTTCTTAATTAGAGTTATTGAAAAATAATATTTTGTGTGCAGTGTATATGACTTACCAACATCAGAAAGAGTGAAAAACACCACGAAGAGGAACAACATTGTTTTCCTGAGTGTTTAGTTCAAACCTCTAGCTTTAGAAATGAATGTCAGTGTTACTATTTGATGTACATCTCCACCTCTAGCTCCACCTACTTGTATTTATGCATATTCATGATAACTGTACTGTTCTGTATACTGTTTATATAAATCTGTAGAAATGTTTTTGCATTAATAATAAAATGTGGTTCTAAGAATCCTTGGATTCACTAATACCATTTCTCAGTTCCATTGCCTCATTGTTCTGTGAAA
Source organism: Hemibagrus wyckioides (assembly GCF_019097595.1). Taxonomy (NCBI): domain Eukaryota; kingdom Metazoa; phylum Chordata; class Actinopteri; order Siluriformes; family Bagridae; genus Hemibagrus; species Hemibagrus wyckioides. Next base: position 242,123 of record NC_080716.1, read on the forward strand.
TTCTATCTAAGACAGTTTTACTGGATTAAATGTATGTTGCAGTGGTATTTTTTGGTTTTGTGTGTATAAATTTGTTGTGTTTGTTTGTCTTCCTCTGTGGGTCATGTGTGCAGCAGAAGGCAGCATATTGTCAGAACCACTAAGGAAGAAAATAAGGTTTATTTGAGAATAAGGAAGAAATATTTTTACAAACTTTAATTAACCCCATAATGCTCAGCCCTAACAACCACACAAGGTTACAGGGAGTTAAATAGAAAATATAAAATGTTCCTGTACTCAAGATAGCATCAGAAGTGAAAGAACAATAAAGGCAGAGTTTCAGATGAGTTCAGTGTTTCTGAAACAGCAGGTGCTTTTGTTTGTCACAGAAATGACGTTAGATGAGTATTTATTCTTATTACAGTTTAGTCTTAAGTGGTCAGATGTGTAGAATTGTGTAGTGTAAATGAGTCAGTGATTTATTCTTGTAGTTTGTGTTCTGCCTCAGATAGCAAGGTTTACAAGTCCATAAGCAGCTTTGCTGTTTTTACCGCCATGTTTGTCTCTTTATTCAACTTTTACTCTGCAGGCAAACAGCCTAGGCATGATTCTATAGAAAATAAAAACATTTAGACATAGTTTTGTTGAAATATGTACATGGAGGTGTCAAAATACAGTAGAAACAGAAGCCACAGCAACATCTGGCATGTTTTTCCAGACAGCCACTTACATATGCTCTGGATTAATAATTTTATATATTAAGATAATTTGAGATATCTTCATAACCCCCATATATTTATCTCTCAAATACCTCTAGATTTGTCATTTTGCATTTTCTTTTCCACAAAAAACAACATTATTAATGGAAGAAAACAGATGTGGAGCATCAACTCCACTGAATTAGCCACAATTCCCTTTAGATACATTTACTTAGAAGCCTGATCATGAATCATAATTTGAAACCAACATAATTTTATTAAATTAGTCTTTTCTTCAAATTCTCTCACACTGAGCACTGTGCAAAAGTGTAGAAAAAACAATGTACTAATAAATGAGACAGTTCTACTTAATTGTTTGAAAATATGTTTACAAAATACAGTATAATAAGACTGACAAGATGTCAGGTGAAGCTCAGGCCAGTCAGTGGTTTCATCTGTAAAAGATTATGCTTCAAAACAAACAAATCAAACTACACACCATATATAATAAAGCAACAAAACTTTACATCAGACGCACTGCAGCAATTAATTATTCATCTTAACAGAAGCAACAAAAGGTCTAATTCACCTGAACCATATTCCTTTGTTTTGGGGATTATCTCATTCTGATGAGGTTTAAATTGTTGTTATTAATGGCCACAATATACAGTTTCAGTATTATACATATGGATTTACTGCATTCAAGATAAACACTGTACAGTTTTTGTACAGTGCAGCTGGATTTCCTGTCACTGTGGGCCTCAGAGCACAGTAGTATAGAGCAGAGTCTGATACAGCAGCAGAGGAGATGATCAGATCCACTTGTTCATCATCAACTTTAGCAGACTTTCTTGGGTCAGTGTTGGAAATTAGATTTCCTTTTTGGTCAACATTAAGAAGGAACTCAGGTTTAGATTTTGGATATTGCTTGTACCAGTACAGGAAGTTTCCTGTAGGAAAGCTTGTTTTGTATTTGCAGGACAGAGTAACATCATCACCTTCATCTACAGCTTTATGAGGGAAATCTGACTATATTGAATCTGCCATGGAGTCACCTGTCATAGAGAAGAGATCATAATGTTTTTAACCTTTAAATAATCAACAGGAAATACTTAAGTCAGACCCACACTCTGCATTTTCACACTGCATCACCACACAGACTAATATTTAATATAATATAGTTAATATTTCTGCAATAACAAAAAGTCAATGTTAACTCACCTAGTGAAAGCCACAGATACATGAATATAACAGTGAACATGATGACTGGTCTTAGCTCAGTGAAAATAGTGGAGATCTTTCTGTAATCTAATATGTTAACACCATAAAGCTTCAAAATTGCTCCACCCCACAGCATCACATGACAGTGTCACCAATGTTGTTGTCTCATATGGGAAACCTGTCCAGAGGACATTTAAGTAAACACATACTGAAAGCAGGAAATAAAGTTTTGTTGTAAATCTGAAAAATAAAACTTTCCTGTACTCATGATAGCATTAGAAGAAGAGAAAGAAGAGTAAAGGCAGATTTACAGAAAAGTTTCCAGTTTTCAGTGTTTCTGACACAGCAGGTGCCAAAGAAATGACGTTAGCTGAGTATTTATTCTTATGACAGTTTAGTGTTAAGTGGACAGTTGTGTTGTTTAATCAGAATGGTATCTCTGAAATTATCTTAGGCACTAAGAGTAACCAGGGCAGGGGTTAGGATATTATATCAGCAGTATGTATGATAGAAGAACAAGTATACTCTATGCCACAAAGGTTTTACTGTGAAAAGTAGCTTCCATCATCTCAGAGAATGTGAGCAGGTTGTGTGGTAGTGTCTCTAGTACTTAACCCACAATAAGATAAGTGACTGCGCCACCTTGTGTTCACTGAAGAGAAAAACCTTAACACACTAATAAATAAAGCCCTGCAAAAAGGTCATACAGCCACACATATATTGGATTTTTAATTTTTATTAGACCTTATATTTAAATTGTATTTACAGTTTGGGGTGTCATCAATTTCTCTCTCAAATACTGCTGGGTTTGTCACTGTATCTTTGTTTTTTTATATTTTCTTTACATTACTTAATACAAAGCAGAAAAAATAAATAATAAGGGAAAACTAAAAGGAAACAGATGTTGAACACGGTTGTAAAACTCAACAACTAAACTAAATTGGCCACTGAGAAATGCTTTATATTCACATGATATACTTTCTGTCCTATCAGGGGATTAAACACACACAACTGCCTTTAGATAATTTTACTTAGATGCTTGATTATGAATCTCAACATAATATTTTAAACCAACATACTTTTATGAAATGATTCTTAGTCTTTTCTTCAAATGTTCTCACACTGAATACCAAAACAAACCAATGCAGTAATGAATGATCCAGTTCTAGTCAACTGTAGTGTTTATAAAATCTGATGACACTGATAATGCATGATGACAGGATAATGCTAGGTGAAGTGCAGGCCAGTTGGTGGGTGCATGTGTAAAAGTTTAGGATTTAAAATAAACACCATATAAAATAAATAACAAAACTTTACATCAGACACACTTCAGCAGTTCATTATTTTCTGTGATTTTGTGCACCTTAGTTTATTAGCTTTTTTTATACCATGAATGGTCTTAGCTGAATAGAAATATTCTTTCTGTACTCTAATATGTTCATTTTATGAAGCTCCACCCACAGCATCACATGACAGTGTCACCAATGTTGCTGACAGATTGTTGATTCTTACAGATAAATCCAGGATTTACATTCAGCTTTAGTTAAAGGACCTATATATATTTTAAGCAAACCCAAAGCAGGAACTATTTGTAATATACAGATAATAGCAACAATATAATTAAACAAATGTAATTATTCTAATGATAATTATACAATTGTTAAGCCATAATATAAAAATTAAACAAGTTTTAAATTAATTACACATTATATGTTTACAATCAGGCAGCTTAGTGGTTAGCATGTTCACCTCACACCTCCACGCGTCCATCTCCATGTGTCCTGGGTTCGAGTCTTGCTCCTGCTCACTGTGTGTGTGTGTGTGTGTATGTAGAGTTTGCACGTTGCTTGGTGGGTTTCCTGCGGGTGCTACAGTTTCCGCCCAAAGACATGCTTCTAGGCTGATTGGAGTTCTGTAGTGTGTAAATGAGTGTGTGTGTGCACCCTGCGATTAATTGGCACTCTGTCCAGGGTGTATCCTGCCTTGATGCCCGATGATGCCTGAGATAGGCACAGGCTCCCTTTGACCTGAGAATAGATCAGATAAGTGGTACAGAAATAAAATGTTAAAAAGTAATCAGTGGTGTCTGCATCTACATCTGGAATATTCCAATCCAAAATAGTTTCTAAAGTATCTAAACCAGTGGTGGGCCATCAGTGCCAGCAAGGCCTTCTCTGCTGGCCTAAACAGCAGTGATCTGAATCAGTGATTTGCATTTTAATATATTTTTCCATGCGTGTGTATTAAATTATTCCCAGTAGTCTATTCTCTACATTTCCTAGCTTTGCTCTTGGTTGAGCTGCTTCCAGTAATGATAAGAATGTTTATCTAATCATATTTCAGCCAGTGGCTGACATCATGTGTTGCCAGAGTGAAAGAAATCTGTCTTAAGGCCTTCAGAATGAATAGTGCAGGCGCCCGTAGCTTATTATAAGTGGCAATTAAAATTGTTACATTAACCAATCAGATTTCGAGTTGGCGTCATTGGCGCCATCTAGCAGGCATACGATTACGTCAGCAATTTCCCGTCCGTTGATTGGACAACTGGAGTAGTCAGAGGCAGAGAACCACACAAACTAAATAAAATTATTTTAACTCACAATGACTGACAGAGGAGAAGAAATCGATTTGGTGGCAGACATCCTTACACATGCATTTTCAAGGCAGACTGTAATAAAATTGACTATTCCTTGTGAGGTGTGAAATACTCTAGCCTAATTTCTATTTTACTTTGCTATTAAACGGTTGAGGACACCAGTGAAGACCGCAGGAAGCGGTAACCATAGTAACCAGTGATTTCCGGATTGGACCTAAGATTTCCAGCCCAGCTACAGCTTAAAACCCGTCCATTTAAAAATAAAATAAAATAAAATAGCAGCCCCAAATGCATACTGTGATAACTAATACATTAACAAACAGAAAACCCAAAACAAATGGGTTTGTGCAAAGGGCACTATTTAGACACACACACACACACACACACACACACACTGACAGACCCGCAGCACAGGCGATCTCACCCAGTGTCCAGCTCTTCAAGTCCTGCAGAAATCCGCGGAAGTTTTGATAATTTTATGATCACTCCTAAATATCATTCAACATTACACTAGTAATATTGACTGTCAGATACTGAGTCAGGAAGTGGTCACGTGATGAACGAACGAACGAACCAGACCCGAAGACGGTACTGACTGCAGAGCCGAAGTCTATGAGGCTGTCACGTGACGAGCAAGTTTCCCCGCACCGAACCAGGTAGGATCTTGCGCATGCGCGGTCAATAAAAAATGAATCTCTCCCGAGTCATATTACGGATTCATTCAAAATGAACGAATCTTTCAAGGAACCGAATCGGAGCCACGGAGGCCAGCTGTACGCCAACTGCATCTTGTTAAAACGTAAAGAAAACAAAAAAAATCTCTGTAATTCACTTATGTTGTTCTAGATGGCTACTTAATTTACACCTTAACACGAAGCAGGATGTAAGCCTAAACATGTCCTGTTCTCCAAAAAAGATGATGTACTGTACATTTCCTCCCGCCGCCCCATCATAAGTGCTTCTTCTCATCGCAGTTTCATAATAACACATCTAACATTCTGTCACGTTCCTTACAGTAAAAACAGCTTGAGTAAAATAAAGGAAAGGTTTGTTTACCGGTTAAAAGGTTTGCTTTACTCATTACGATATTTATCTTAAACGTCAGAGAGACCCTGATGTTTCTAGTGTTTTTTTTGTTCTGCTGTAGGTACTTGTGCTCTGAGACTCTGGGACTCAGAGACTGAGGGAGATGTCTGTTGTTCTGTCTCTGCAGGAAATTGAATCGCTTTTGGGATTTTCTGGCCCAGAAAAGATCCTAGGTGATTTGCACCCCCATACCTGGAAGCTTTCAGTTTAGCCAAGAATGGCATTCAAGCCCAGATTGTCTCCCACTACCTGGACAACTGTGAACTTAACAACACCATGAAATTCGGGGGTATCAACAGTGATGCCATCCCTCTCAAGACACCTGATCTCTTCAACAATAGGGCACAGCACTGCATCAAGACCATAGGTTGAATTGCATTATCTGATTTGAAACTGCTAGAAGGAAGTGTGACCGTAAACTTGATAGCAGGTCTGGTGGCAAGCTCTTCATGATGAAATATATAAATCCTAACTTGTGAATCCCAGTCTTCGATCCAAGAGGATTGACAGTTTCACAGTCATCACTATACAGCAGTAGCAGAACTGAAACCTCAAGAATAGTGGATACGTTTTACAAAACTCCCCATCAAAGACATCCTGAAGTGCATCACCCTCTCTCTGCTGCCATTCTATCATGGCCTTCAAAATACCAGGAATTTCAAGTAGCTTGACAAGAAGGCACTGTAGTGGAATACGCTGATAGGAATCAGGAACTGCAACTTGTCGGACAGTGCCAGTGGTGGAATCCCATTGCTGTACATAGGAAACCCCAGGCAAAAACTCCTCAACTGGCTGAATAAAGTTTCCTGATTTAGCAAAATACTGCATCTGTTTATAGTCTGTTTCCAGTTCTCTGAAAGGCTCAGCTGCAAGAGCATGAGCTCTTCTACTTTTGGGCTTTGATCAAGACCAAACTGACTAAATAACGACATAGTCTGCAATTGTAGTCTGCTCACAATATCGAAGATTAAACTAGAGGTCTGTTGTACCACAAAGTTTAAGTTAGAAAATGTCTGGGCAGATCTAGACTTCAGATTAGCTAAAAAAAAAAGGGTCACCCATTCGATAATGTCCTCTTGCTGTAGTTCATCCCATTCATCCTCAACTTCCTGTCCTAACTCCTCTTCGGCATTAAGTTCATCATCAGGCTGGGCCAGCTGTTCGAGAGGCTCATCAAGAATCTGTTCAACTTGGTTTTCATGCTGCTCACTAGGTGTCTTCTGTAAGACCTGATGTAAGAAAAAGTTCTGCCACAACCATTTTCACTACATTGGAAATATGTTGATGAACTGTTTATATGGTGTACTGCTTGTAAATGTTTAAAGATACTCCTGACATCCCCAGGAATTTGCCTTTTACACCAAAAGCAAACATATGCCTTGGGAACGTTTAAAAAATGATCTGCTAAAATAATAGTGCAAAAAGTGGGGAAAATTAAGCCCTTTCCATCTGCAGTGACTGTAACTACTTACAAATTCTCTGAAGTATTTCATGAACTTTAGCCTTGGGCCAATTTTTGGGATTATGCAGTTGATGGTCCCCTCATCTAAAAGCAGAAAGCTTTCTTCATCTATTGCCTGATCTGAAAGACAAAACGACACAGAACACAAAGACATCTTGTCAACATTAAAATCATGGAAGCTAGTTATAATAATAATAATAATAATAGTTATAATAATATTGTCATAACTCGGGAGAAATGCGGGAGAATTTTGATCACGGAGTAAATGGGGAGAGGGTAACGTTAATAGCTATTGTCAGCTAGAGTCAGCTAAACTATCAAGCTATATAGCTCAGACCAGGCTGAAAGTTCGAGTGTAACGTTAACACGGTAACAGTAATAAATGTTACAAACACAATGACAATTTTTTCTGTCATATGTGACTTAAGTGGGAGAAAATGTGTATACAGACCTTGTATTTAGCGTTATTTTCGCTTAAATGCATGAGGGAGATGAACCGTCAGCGGTGTTGGAGCCCAAAAGAGAAGATACGAAGTTGACACAGCTGTTGAATACACCGCTGAACTTTGGGGGAGGGGCGGTCTTGTCTGTGATGTGTCAGCAGTCACTAGCTAACCCAACCCAAACCCAGCGGCTGGGTTACACAAAAAGTACCCAATTCTCTGTAAATAACCCAGAAAAATGACCCAACAGAGGCAACCCAGCATTTGGGTAGAAAAAATAACCCAGCATTTTTTAATGTATACAGTTAATCATGCTAAAGCTGGTGAATCTGATCAAATCTGTTGCTTCAGGTCTTAGCTAGCCACTGAGCTGAAATTTTCAAATTTTCAAGCATGCAGTTATAGCTTTTTTCATAACCTTATGTTAAATGTTAATTAAAAACAAAGTACCTGCTTCAGTAAATCAAAATACATTTTTTAAATCAGGGATGTCAAAAAACATAAGTTCACATTTATTAAATTACTAAACCTTTTAAACTATCAAAACTCTATCAACTTAACAAAAGAATATAAGTTAGGAGACCTGTGACCTTACTTAGTAAATTGAGTTAAGTCAACTACTTGGGTTAAAAGTTGAGTTAACTCAAAAATGCTGTGCAGCAAGTTGCCTTAAAATTTTAAGTTGAGTCAACGTTGTATTTTTTACAGTGCAGTTGCTTTGGGAGTATAATGGTATAATGTGACCAAACTCTACTTAGCTACTTCCCATAAATTTTCCACTATAAAATCAAACATTTAAAACCAAGATTTTTTTACCACAACTCTGCTCAAAACACATATCGGCTGTGATTACCTCCGACCAGATCTCAGGGTGCTGATATAACAGCATTCCCTTTTGTTTTTATATTGTTTAATATCTCACATAGTTAAAACATTTTAGACAATAAAAGCACATACTGCACTCATAAAATAAAGGACAATAAAATTCTTTACAAAGTGGTCAAAAGCAGAGCTTGCAAACACTGAACATTGTCTGTAAGTTTAGTACAGCTTTCCTAATTCAGTTCTCTTTAAAATTGTCCTCTAATAAAACTATTCTAAGACCAATTTAACATTAGGTAAACTTGACATTGTTCAAAACATCCTCATAGATATTTTTCTTTTTCAACAATTGGAAATCACTGAACTATCAATGTAGTACTGAAAAATTTCCTTTAGAGTTCTCTTAAAGACAGCTCTATTTACTCTAGCTCAACTCAGGAATGGTTTACCATGGGGGAAAAATCACATCATAGCAATGATTTTACTATTACTGCATCAGGCGATTTTTTAGTGATTGGATTTTAGGTTTGAGTGACTTGTGGCCAAGAGACAAAATCACTCTCTGTATGAAATCAAATGTGCTCTTCAGAGCTGCAGGATACTCTAAGTTTAGATCATAAATCAGTCCAAAGAGCAGACACATTGCTTGTGGAAGATTTTCCACATCATCCACAACCATGGTACCTTCCAAAATGATAGCTGTTGTTTTGGCATCAAGATGCAGGGAGTAGGGTAATGTTGCAGTTGCAGAGTGCTCGGGAATCACCAGTCAAAATTCCAATTGCAATTTCGGACATTTCTTCATTGTCATCACAGTCCTAAAAACAGGGCATATAGCAAAAATAAGGTCAAAGTAAGACACAAAACATCTTTTAAGAGCATATACTCACAGTAAAATGTGAAACAAAATTAATAACACTACAATATGTCTAAATGTACAGGCCTTTTCAATCAGGACACAGCAGTGGATGCAGGAACGAATACAGACATTCAAACCACTGCATGAAAAGACAATAAATCAAACGGAAGGCCAGCTATATAAATTAAAACCTATTCTAAAACTCACAATTTGATATTTGAAAAGTTATCAAAATACATAATTATGGAGGAGAATTGACTGAATTTTAAAAATTTTTTCTTTCTTTCAATCTAATCTCCTTTCTGTATTTTATATTTATTTTACTGTACTTTCTTACCTCTTTTACTGACTTCATCTCTGTTGCATCTGTCCTTTATTCTTCCTACCTGTCTAAATTTCCAACCTCCTGTTTATTGTCCTTCTTACTATTGTTTTTCTTTCTTTTCTTTATGTATTATAAAATGTCTTCTTACTGTCTTTTTTTCTTAATTTATCTTTACTTTCTTTTCTCTACCCCAGGTGTAGGCAAGTTCGGTCCTAGAGAGCAGTCCTGCAGATTTCAGCTCCAACCCTGAAAAAAAGATTTGCTTGCCTGTAGCCTTAGTAATCCTGAAAACCTTGATTAGCTTGTTCAGATGTGTTTGATTAGGGTTGGAGCTGAACTCTGCAGGATTGCGGCTCTCTAGGACCTACCCCTGCTCTACCCCTTCTGTGTTTCAGTTTCCGTACTGTTTAGATCTCAAAACTGTTTAAAGAGCAGTTTGCCTGTCGAAACTACTTACAAAACAGGTCTGGTAAAAATCGGTGGGGTCCTCTCCAAGACGGAATGGTAATCCATAGAGAACGGCTGTTCGTCTCACGTTGATGTTGGATTTCTGCAAAGTTATGAAAATTATTATTTAATAGCGCTCATGGCACTAACACAACACAAAGCAAAGAACAACAGCAAAAGCAACAGTTGTTTTAATATAAAAAAAATTGTGATGTGTGTGAGGAGCTTACATCATTTTTAATCTTGTGCAAAATCTTCTTAAGTTTGGATAAAATTCTGTCATCATTCACTTGCCCTCTGGTTTTTCCAAACCTGTATAAATGTCTTTGTCCAGCCGAACGCAAAGGAAGATGTTTGTGAGAATGTCAGTAACCAAACAGATCTCATCCCCCATTTACTACCATAATAGGAAAAATAAATACTATGGAAGTAAATGGGGGATGAGATCTGTTTGGTTACTGAAATTCTTACAAATACGTTCTTTTGTGTTCAGCAGAACTAAAACATTTATACAGGTTTGAAACTATCTGAGTAAATGACAGTTTTAATTTTGGGTGAACTATTTCTTTAATGATCCATAAAACCAAGAATATTTATTCACCTGACTCTGTGTGAAAAGGGCTGGCCACCTTTCCACTGTATTCTTCACTGCAGGTTCCTTCTCTATCAGTTCCTTTCTACACAAGGCAAATGTAGAATTCATGTTCTGGGCTAGTGCAGAATTAACATGACGTTTCTTCATGTCTTCCACCATCTCCTTCCTTTTAGACTCCATGCTGGCTTCATCTTCACCATCAGGGAAGTTCGGTAGAAAGTTGATTTCAAACCTCTTGTGATGTTTCTCTGAGGCTGCTGTCCCCTTCTTTTCCAACCATTTATGGATCTCTCCAAACATCCAGCTTGATGCAGTTTTGAGTGGTAGTTACCCATTTTCCATCTGAGGCTATCATACCACCTATTCCGCCCCTTAGATGAGCTCTCCTGACACTTGTAGATATGTTTTATCTCGCATGTATTGTAGATTTCCCTGATGTAATCTGTATTCAACGTCAACAGGAAAAGTAGGGATCTCAAAATATTCTGGCCATGCAGTCCATAGACTATGAGATGAATGATCATCAGAAGCCACAGACAGGACTTCAGTGTCAGCTGTGTTAGGGGTTGTTGTCATCACAGTTCCATGTGGGCTTATCTGGCAAGTCAGCAATGTAGGTAAGATTCACAAGGGAATTGCTGAATTCTGGATCTTCATACTGAAGCTTTTCTTCAAGTTGCTCCATCAGGGAGTCAACTGTCTGTGGTTTCGCAGGAAGTATGATTTTTCTGATGTCATTTTCACAAACTATAACTCAGAGTACAGTCCTTGTCTCCATATTTATTCTCTCTACAAAGGTTAAAGAATTGGGTTGGTTTTCTTAAATTAAAGTAATAGCTTCAACAGAAAAACAGTTGTCCAATTGCATAATTCTAAACCCATCCTTGGGTTAAAGAAAATGAATTACATTTCAGTTTGTTTCTTAATAAACCCATTGATACTATTCAAACACTTGAAGTTGAATGAAATTATATGATGCTTTTGTGTCCTCCTGAAGTTTGAGAAGCAATGCTTGCTATCTTCTTACATAGTAGTCAGACATCAGCAATCAGAAATCATTTCAAAAATAAGCCTTTTTGTCTTCCAAGTAAGAATGAGAGTAAATAATTTTTCAATAATTTCAAGTCTCTTTAAGCCTGAATTATCATTCATTCAGCATATGATATAATGTTTGAGTGTAACACAGGTCCTTACACGAAGTTTATAAGAGTTCTGAGAGTTTGGTGATTGTCAGTGATAGCACATGACAGCAAAGTTCAAAAGAACGCAGGTGCTGAATGTACCAACATGTCAGATCTTTACACACAAACAGAACAGCACTGTTGATGACAAGAATTTTGAAAAAAACTGTCTGAAATCAGACAGGCCTGGAAAAGTACCAACAGATACAACCATATCTGGATTATACTTGATTCCATCAATGCTCACAGATGATGCTGTGAGGACAGGATATCAAGGGCCACCATGAGGGGCAGAAGTCTAATAAATGCCCAATTCTCATGGGCATTACCCCCAGTGGTACCTTATGAGGCAAATGTGCCTGGGATGATCTGAGGCTGATAAACTTTGTCTGAGAATTTGTAAGGTAACTGCTTGATAGCTTGAGTCAGGGATTCAAGAGATATTAATTTCCTTGATACCAAATCATTAATGCACAAGGACATTTCAATAGGGATGACACCCTCCATAAGGTTGTGCATTATGTCAGGTGGAAAACCACCAACTGTGTGAAAATGTTCCAACCTTTCACTTAACACACAGCCACCTTTCACACCATGTTCCCGACCAGACCTCCTTCTCCTGGATTTCACTCCTCTTTGCAAAGCAGAACCGACATGGGTGCTCAACACTGAAACTCTCCTGTAGTCCTGCAAAAGAATGTGCACCCAGATTATCAGATGAAACAAAAAGCAAACTTCCTTTCAAACAGTCTCCTAACTGTTCAATATATACACCATGCTTTTCAAGAGTTTCAAGGTCCCTAACAAGTGGGTGCAAGATGTCTTTGTAACCTTGATGTTAAATTGCACTATCTCTGCATAAAAATGCTAGCTGAATTTACTGAAGTGATGAAAGATCTTTTGAGGAAAGGTTGTCTAGAACCCAATAGAGAGCAAATATTTTATGTTTCTTTTGAGAAATGCCAAGGGGATTGGCAAGCTCAAATTCATCAAAATAAAGACCTAGGACAATCCTGAAGGTCTCAGTGTTGAAAAAGTCATTTTCTTGATACTGAGAGAATCCATGGCCACTTCCAGAACAGCGGAGACTCCCGGCACATGTGGCAGGGCATCCAGGCGATCACCAACTACAGAACATCACCACCTGCCTGTGACAGTGACGACTCCCTTCCAGATGCGCTGAACGACTTCTACGCTCGGTTTGAGGCACAGAACAACACAACAGCGAGGAAGACCATCCCTCCTCCAAACGACCAGGTGCTCTGTCTCACCACAGCTGATGTGAAGAGAACTCTATGCAGAGTTAACCCACGGAAGTCTGCTGGACCAGACAACATTCCTGGCAGAGTGCTGAGGGAGTGTGAGGAGCAGCTGGCATATGTCTTCACTGACATCTTCAACATCTTGCTGAGCAGCTCCATCATCCCAATGTGCCTCAAGACAATGACCATCGTCCCTGTGCCTAAGAAGTCTACGGTTTCCTGCCTCAATGACTATCAACCCGTCGCTCTCACACCAATTGTGATGAAATGCTTCGAGAGGCTCGTCCTGAGGCACATCAAGTCACAGCTACCACCCTCACTGGACCCCTTGCAGTTTGCGTATCGTCCTAACCGCTCCACGGATGACACCATCACCACAACCCTCCATCTTGCCCTCACACACCTGGACTGTAAAGACTCCTACGTTCGAATGCTGTTCATAGATTTCAGTTCAGCATTCAACACAATCATCCCTCAGTGGCTGATTGAGAAGCTGAGCCTGCTGGGCCTGAACACCTCTCTCTGCAACTGGATCCTGGATTTCCTGACTGGGAGACCTCAGTCTGTCCGGATCAGGAACAGCATCTCCAGCACCACCACACTGAGCACTGGAGCTCCTCAGGTCTGTGTGCTCAGTCCACTGCTGTTCACTCTGCTGACTCACGACTGTGCAGCAATGCACAGATCCAACCACACTGTCAAGTTCGCCGATGACACAACTGTGGTGGGTCTCATCAGTAAGAGCAGTGAGTCAGCTTACAGAGAGGAGGTGCAACATCTAACAGCCTGGTGCAGAGCCAATAACCTCTCCCTGAACGTTGACAAGACTAAAGAGATGGTGGTTGACTTCAGGAGAGCACAGAGTGACCATTCTTCGCTGTTCATCGATGGATCCTCGGTGGAGATCGTCAAGAGCACCAAATTCCTTGGTGTTCATCTGGCAGAGAACTTCACCTGGTCACTCAACACCAGCTCCATCACCAAGAAAGCCCAGCAGCGCCTCTACTTCCTGAGGAGGCTGAGGAAAGCCCATCTCCCTCCCCTCATCCTGACTGTGTTCTACAGAGGGACCATCGAGAGCGTCCTGAGCAGCTGCATCACTGCCTGGTTTGGGAACTGCACCGTCTCGGATCGCAAGACCCTTCAGTGGATAGTAAGGACAGCTGAGAAGATCATCGGAATCTCTCTCCCCTCTATCACGGACATTTACACCACACGCTGCATCTGCAAAGCTAACAGCATTGTGGCTGACCCCACACACCCCTCACACACACTCTTCACCCTCCTGCCATCTGGAAAGAGGTACCGGAGCATTCGGGCCCTCACAACCAGACTGTTGAACAGTTTCTTTCCTCAAGCCATCAGCCTCCTCAACACCCAGGACTGAACTGTAGAACAACTCTCTCTCACACACACACATAAACACACACACACACTCAAGACTGAACTGTACAAAACTCTCTGTCTGTCTCACACACATACACACACACACACACTCTCTCTCTCTCACCTGGATGGATACACTCACACACACACACACACACATAATTTAAATTGTTCATTACTTGTGGCACTACCACTACCTGTCATACGCTGCTATAGTTATACTTATGTTTATTTCTATTTGCACTACCTCAACTGCTGCTGTTGAATTTTTTTTGCACAATATTTTTTACATCATTTCTTTTTATCTTATTTTATTTCACTTATATTCCATTACACATGTTCTTTTCTTTCTTTTCGGCACTAAGTGTCCTGTGTTTTTGTGTTGCCTTTTGTTTGTATTTATTATTTTTGCACTGTCTTGTCTTCGATCTGTTTGCACCTAGCTGCACACTGTGCACTTTATGTGGCTAAGACAAACTTCTGTCCTAGCTCTGTGTTTTTTTTGTGTTTGATCTTTATGTTGTATGTTTCTGTAGCACCAGGTCCTGGTGAAACGTTATTTCATTTCACTATGTACTGCGTCAGCTATATGTGGTTGAAATGACAATAAAGCTTCTTGAATCTTGAATCTTGAGTGCCATCTCTGTAAGTCTTAAATTCATTAACTAATCGATCATTGCAAAGAACCCTATATAGAATGTCAGCCCAGTTTAGCATTTTCTGCAACATTTGCAGAACTGGCACATAAGAGACTGACTCTGAATCAAGCTTGTATTCAACTGGCATGGCAATCAGAAATTCACTCTGAAAATATGATGCTCCTCTGCTTATTGTGGAAAGAGGCTCACCATCTTTGGTCATTGTCAAGATGAAAGAAGTAAAATTTGATTTATATGTTGAATTATTTCCTGTGCAGCCAAGTCAGAAACATGCAAAATCACCTGCATTTTGAGAGAGTGAGGCTATAATTTGAGAAAGAGTGAGGCTCCAACTGAGGACGCAATTCATCAAAGTTTTCAATCTCTATATCATTTATCTCCAAAAGTTCATCTACAGGATCAGCGCTCAAGGGCTGTTCTTGTTGCACATTATCTACACTGTGTGTAGCAACATACAAGAGAACGTCAGATTTTAACTGCCTCTGATCAAATGCTCCATGCTCTCTACATTTATGGGAATTAAATGTAGAGTAGATATTGCTCTCAAAATTGCAATTGTTGTAGGGAAACTGCACAGTTCTATGATTTTTGAGATGCTGCCGCAAATGAGAAAAAAAATAGACTCTGTGCAGGGCTCCTCAAAACTGCAAAGTGGGCAGTGAAATATCAAAGGGATGTTATCACATGGACTGGATAGGCTACCATGTGCCTGATGTGAAAGATGTTTTGTTAAGTGTACACTTATTGCATTAAATGATTTGAATGAGCACAGACAATCTGTGTAGAGACATGGAATTGGAGTACTTCTAGTGTAGCTTCCATGTTTTATTCTGTAGTGTTTCAACAGCTGAGCCCACTTTTCACATGAAAACAAGCAAAACCTACACTTCCACTTCATGAATTTAAGTCCCCAAAATAAGCATACACTAAATAAAAAACACAAAATATGGTACATGCTTGTTAATTAAGCTATCTTAATTCAGGCATCATGTTGTTCATTTCCATGTGAACCACACGTGCGGATCAAACGTTCTAGAAAGAATGTTCATAAAGGCCGCACAGGTTTTTACATATCATTAATAATAAACCATGAACTTACAACCGATTAAAATAGCTTAGAAATGTAATAAAACAAGTGTTCAGTAAAAGTCGATTTTTGCAACGTAGCACTGGTCACATTTGACATAAAACTACTTCAGTGTGCCTTTTTATGTCTTTTCCTCTTTCCACACAACTAGCAAATAAAATTGTATTTAAGTTGTAAGAGACACTGATGTTTATAAACAGATCATTGTGAGCATACCTAGTCATTCTACTACATCCCTAAAACGTGCTGTTCTTTGAGTTCTTCTTCGTCAATGTCTTCTCCAAACACCTGTGTTCTGTCACATTGCGCATGC
The DNA here is from genome assembly GCF_019097595.1 of Hemibagrus wyckioides. Lineage (NCBI taxonomy): Eukaryota > Metazoa > Chordata > Actinopteri > Siluriformes > Bagridae > Hemibagrus > Hemibagrus wyckioides. The sequence continues at coordinate 258,544 of NC_080716.1, forward strand.
ATGAGACAAAAGCGTGTTTAAGAAATTAGAAGAGTAATTCTAATTGTGATAGTAATAATAATTGTAATAGTAATTGTTTCGTCCTATGCTGAAACTTAACCAAAGGCCAGTAAATATATCAAGCTCTGTTCATACAAATATGGTGGATTGTGATGTAGCAGCAGCTGATTGGCAATAAGCTTAAATCTTACTGGTTTCCAGGTTATTTTATAGCGCAAAGGGGAAAAAGACCCAGAACCTATAAATAAATAAATAAATAAATACTCTTAAGTACTCTTAAGTTTAGTTCACACTACACAGTCTAATCAATTTAAATCAACAAATTTTCTAAAGTCAGTTAAATTTACAAGTTTTTCTTGAGTAGATTCAACAATTACTTTTTACAGTGCATGTGTTTGACTGGTCTATACCACAAAAAGAAAATACTGTATATTACTGTTAAATTCTATGGTAACCTGCTTAAGATTTTACAAGTATGTTACTGTATCGTACTGTTTGGAAAAACAGTATGTTGCTGTTAGAATTTGGATGTAATTTTACAGTCTGTCACTGCTCGAAGTCCATGTTCATAGCTTGATATTGGCTAATATGGCCCACAAAAATTAATTTTGTTATAAATCATGATCATTTCTGAAAGTAATTGAATGAAAACATTCAGGGGGAAAAACACTATCTTATCTCTATTATCCCAATAGGTGGCAAAATAAGTCAACAAACATTTTTTTATATACAGTATTATATATATAATCATGATATACTGTGTAATCCCAGGTAAGTTCATTTCAGGTCCAGGTTGTAACAGTACAAAATGTGAAAAAAATATATAAGCACTTAAAAATGTATATTTCTTTGCAGTATGTCTTTCAATAGATTATGCAGTATGTTGGCGATATATCCATGTGTACAATCAGAATATAGTATGTAGATGCTGATAAATGAACGGATTCAAGAGGAAATGTGTTTTTTGGTCACTAATCTGGTTTTATTTCTGGCCCACTTGTTCATTTCTTTGGCATGTCCCATGTTATCTTTTCTTGGTGAAACTACTTTCTCTGTTGTCCTGGTTTCATGGTTGTTAAATTTTTTTAGCTACTTATTTGGGTAAACAGGTTCATTACATAATTATAGATACTTTAATGTAATGAACGTGAACAGAGTCAGAAACTTTAATTTAATGAAATACTTTGCAATTGTAGATTTAAATCAATCATGAGTAACCGAAAGGAAACAGTTACATGGAGGAAACCTTTGAGATGACATGAGGAAGAAACTTTATGACTTTAACTTATTAGAGAATACAGGTTGTAGCTACTCAGGCAGTGAGGGCTTAACAGACATACATGAGACAGCGAAGGTTAAAATTCACAGTGTATTTATTTGGTGCACATAGGGAAAAAAAGAATCTTTGAGTACAAAATTCAGTGAAAATAGAAAAAGGAGCAAAATAGGGAAAACATGGTTACACAGCCATGGTTGATGGTTGATGGCTGAAAGGGGCTGAAAGGGGTCCAGGTACGGTGGAGCAGTGACGAGTGCAATGGCTTAGGGATGTGTTCCCTAAGTGTCAGGATGGCCGAGCGGTCTAAGGCGCCAGACTCAAGGTTCAAACCTTCCCCCTGATGTAAGGAGGATTCTGGTCTCCGAATGGAGGCGTGGGTTCGAATCCCACTTCTGACATGATCCTTTAGGGGCAGTGGTGGCTCAGGTGGTTAAGATCAGGGGTTCAAGCACCAGCACTGCCAAGTTGCCACTGTTGGGCCCTTGAGCAAGGCCCTTAACCCTCTCTGCTCCAGGGGCGCCCTGCACTCTGACCCCAACCTCCAAGGATGGGATATGCGAAGAAAGAATTTCACTGTAATGTATATGTGAAAAATAAAGGCTATTTCATTCTTTTTCATTTCATTTCTTCGGTCTCCAACAGCTTTGCCATGCTTCACTCGCTCCACACCGCAGCCATGTGCTCCTCTGCTATCCAAAACATTGATGGTGCTGAACCAGCACAGTCTGTTCAGGTTTTTTATCAAGAAGAAAAACCTTAAAACATGTATCTTCAATTCAGTAAAACTTTCAATATAACAGAACTGTCAAAATTTTTGTACAGTGCAGCTGGATTTCCTGTCACTGTGGGTTAGGGTTAGAGCAGAGTAGCATAGTGCAGAGTCTGATACAGTTGCAGAGGAGATGAACAAATCCCCCTTTTTTCTCCATGGACTTTAATGTTGAATCAGAAAAAAACACTTTAGTCTAAAGTGAACAGTTGTTTTATATGTCTGAAATTAGTTTAGCTCCTGAGATTAACAATGGCAAGGGTTAAATATTTGTGCAGTATGAATGATAGAAGAACAGGCAGAGCCTATATTACAGAAGGTGCTCTTGTACTTGTCAGACCATAAGATAACCAAGTTCGCCATCTTGTGTTCATCAAGAAACATATCTTTCTTTTCCTCTATTTATGCTATTTATATTCTTGAGTCTACAAAACTTTCCCTAGGTTCTACCTAGCTTTAACCTTGCCATTTTAAAAAACATGTCCCCACCAAGAGATGTCAGAGTGACCATTTTAGCAATTATAAAGGAAACCCAGCAAATCTGTACACTCTATAGATTACACTGATCACCTGCTTAGATACAGAACTGCTCTGAACAGCAGCTGGTCAGCGTATTTCTCTAATATCAATAATGCCAGCTGTAATAATTGATTTATTTTGAAGATGAGAGCCCGAGCTGCTTCTTTATATTTTCTGTAGTGTAGTGGTTATCACGTTTGCCTAACACGCGAAAGGCCCCCCTGTTCAAAACCGGGCAGAAACAACCCAAGGCTTTTGAGCTTTGCTTCAGTATGCGTCCACTCGTCCTAATCGGCACCCTGAAGGCGACTGGAGCAGTTTCTCCACAATGTGATGCCTAGTTTGAAATGCGCTTTAGTGCTTAGAAAATGAACAAGTGTCTACTTCAAATCAAGCAGCGCTTAGGGGCTTTTGCTGCAGGCTGCAAGCCATCACTTACACCGCAATTGTAAATCGGAAAGAGCTCTCACCAAAGAACTCTGGCCAAAGCCTGTCAAATGCAACTGGTGGACTTTGCCGTTCCGTTTTGACTTTCGAGAACGGGCAGAAACAAGCCTTGAGCTTTGCTCCAGTAAGAGCCCACTTGTCCTAATCAGGACAAGACTAGAGCAGTTTCTCCACTATGTGGTGCCTAGCTTCAAATGGGCTTTAGTGCATGAACAAGTGTTTGCTTGTTCGAGTCGAGCAACAAGTAGGGCTGTTTTTTTTTGGCCTCAGGCAGCAAGCAACCACTTAGAACACAAGTGGAAATCACTTGTGGAAAGACCTCTCACAAGCAGAGAAGCCTTCGTCACACTCTTGCCAAAGCCCGCTAAACGCAGCTGGCGGACTGTCCTGTTCCGTTTGCCTTTTCAAGGGCAGCCCTCGTACTTTTGCCACGCTCCAACATGCGGCTTAAAGGTCGTGCGTTGGCCGGGAATCGAACCCGGGTCAACTGCTTGGAAGGCAGCTATGCTCACCACTATACCACCAACGCCTGAGGCCGCATACTCATTACTCGGTTGAAGGAACGCTTAAGCCTTTGCGTTGATCGATTATTTATTTATTTACTTACTTTGCGGTTCCCCCGCTGAAAGGAAACGCTTTCCTTCACTTCTGTTTCTGTAGTGTAGTGGTTATCATGTTCGCCTCACACGCGAAAGGTCCCCGGTTTGAAACTGGGCAGAAACTTCCTTTGGTGGTCAGGGGCTTGTGCTTTGCGTCGAATAAGACTCGAGTATTGCGCTCTGTAACACCCGTGCCTTGGGAACAAGCAGAAACTGAGATCCGGCCCCACTCCCACATAGTTTCTGTAGCGTGACTGTTTTCACGTTTTCTGCTCATTTGCACTGGCGAACAAAAGTCTTGATATTGTCTTTTTTTTGTTTTCTATTTTGGTTTAATTGATTTATTTTGAAGATGAGAGCCCGAACAGCTTCTTTGTAGTTTCTGTAGTTTAGTGGTTATCACGTTCGCCTAACACGCGAAAGGCCCCCGGTTCGAAACCGGGCAGAAACAACCCAAGGCTTTTGAGCTTTGCTTCAGTATGCGTCCACTCGTCCTAATCGGCACCCTGAAGGCGACTGTAGCAGTTTCTCCACAATGTGATGCCTAGTTTGAAATGCGCTTTAGTGCATAGAAAATGAACAAGTGTCTACTTCAAATCAAGCAGGGCGTAGGGGCTTTTGCTGCAGGCCGCAAGCCATCACTTACACCGCAATTGGAAATCGGAAAGAGCTCTCACCAAAGAACTCTGGCCAAAGCCTGTCAAATGCAACTGGTGGACATTGCTGTTCCGTTTAGACTTTCGAGACCGGGCAGAAACAAGCCTTGAGCTTTGCTCCAGTAAGAGCCCACTTGTCCTAATCAGGACCCTGAAGGTGACATACTCACAATTTGCTACTTTTTAAAAAACATGTGTTCATTCATATCTAAGAATATTGTATTTTGCAATAATAAAAATGTTTACTCACCCAGTGAAAGCCACAGATACATGAATATAACAGTGAACATGATGACTGGTCTCAGCTGATTGAAAATATTCTTTCTTTACTCTGATATGTTAACATCATAAAGGTTCATGAAGCTCCACCCCACAGCATCACATGACAGTGTCAGTGATGTTAGTGTTGATTCTTATTGAAACATCCTGGCTTTACATTCATTTGGAACCTGTCCTGAACATGCAGTAAACAAACAATAACAGAATGAAAGATTTTTAATAAGGAGAAATATTTATTCCATTTCATAACATTAATCAATAATTGAATTAGAAAATACTTTGTTGTGTGGATTATAAATAGTGCATCTACTTTGGGATATTTTGGGTTATTTGTTTATTTTGAAGCCTGTTTGTTAAATAGGATTACAAACATATTGGGGAGTATTTCACTGAGGTGAGGAACAAACCAGCCTCTTTTCTTTCTTGTGTCTATTATTTTTTAATCAATCTCATTTGATTTCTTATTAATATCAATATTCTGCTTAAAAAAATCACCGTCCCAAAAATCAATCATCCCATAACCTTGTACTCCAGTACATGTTAATTCTGAACTAATGCATGTACTAATCTCAAACTAATAAAGAGCTAACCTTAACTATGCTGTGAGTTTTATAAATTCATGTGGGAATAATACCACCTCACATACATTTCACACACACACACACATATATATCATGGATATTTCCTTGCTAGACCACCAGAGGGCAGCACTGAACATTAGAGTTGAACTCTATTTTGGTTCTATGTTCATTTCCCCTGTTCAGTTGGTTCACCTGTTTAGTGTTATGTGAGTAGTGACACAGGAATTAGCTTCCCGAGTTAAGCTCCTTAGCTGTACCTTGTAATTGCCTAGCTTCTGTTTGACGCACGTTTGTTTGCCTAGCCTAACCTAGCGTAGCCTAGCCTAAACTAGCTTAGCATAGCCTAGCCTAGTTTATTTCCGAATCAGGTTTTGGTTTGCTTTATTTTACTGCAGTTTCTGCTTCTATGTAGTAGTTTATTCAGCAGAATAAAAGACAAATACAAAGTTATAAAAATGAAATGTGTTAAAATGTCTGTGTATTGATAAATCCTTTATTATAAGAAGAGGAATTGTGGGATCTTTTGATTCTGTTCGCCAAAAAGATTCGCTTAAATTCATTTACTGATGTTCTCAGTGACTCTTCATAAGTTACATCATTACACCAGTTGGTGTTTCAGTCTGTCAATACATTCATTTAAAAAAAAAAAGGTTTCAGGAGACAAGTCTTAGTATTATAATTGATTCGAATTGGCATGTCGACTTTTAAGAGGTCTGATAAAGTTATTTTCAAGGAAGCCATTTCAGGCAGTGAGAGAGGATCGAGCGATACAAATGTAATTTGGAAAAAAATACACATTTTTATGTTAGTGTATTAAATAGTTTTAATACAATAATTTAGCCATCTAGCCAATGTAGCCATCAGTCATTTCAGAATAACAGTCTCTGTTTCTTTCCTGACAATGTTGGCATCTTCATCCTTTGGTCCAATTTTATCTGCAAAACTGCCTGGTGTAAGAAGAACATAAAGAAATATATCAGTGAAGTATTTTTTGCAAATCATATAATAAAAAATAAAAAAATGACTAGATTAATACAAATGGTAATTAATCAATATAATTTATAAACAGATTAAATGTCATTGTAATAATTATTATAACAGATGAAAAATAAATGACCTGTAACTAGAGTGAGAATCAGTGGTATGTATCTCACTATGTACAGTAAGTTGTATAGTTGATCCATTTCTGAACACAGCTCTGTGAGGATTCTGTATAATAGTGCTGTATGTGCTGAACTTTACACGTCTCTAGAAGGACACACCCAGGAAGTGATGTTGTATTTTTCAGATTCCATCTAAAATAAACCAAATAAATCAAATATAGCATTAATATTCTAACTTTAATGGTACAAGAATGTCCAGAACAGAGCGTTTACTGGGTTTCTGATCCACAGTGTCCACTGGGTCCATGCAATAATAACCAGTTACACAACAAACTAGCTGTATGAGGAGTTGTTAGTGAAGTGCAGTTTGGGCTTTATTCTACAAACAATACAACATTGGTTAACCTCTAATATTGTGTCCATTAAAATATTACATTTGATGGTTAAATGATGGTTAATGTTACAGGTTGATGTTACAGGTTGATGATGAAGTGAATGTAAAAGTGTAAATATCTCCATCTTGTGAGAAAAGCATGGCTCTTAAGTTGGTAAAAGGAAAAGAAGAGTAAAGCTCAGTGTAATCACTGCTTGACTCGTATGAACATTTTAGAATAACAGAGTCTGTTTCTTTTCTGACAATGCTGGCATCTTCATCGGTCAGCCCAATTTAATCTGCTAAACTGCCCATTATAAAGAAGAATATAAATAAACTATTTAGTAGAATAACAAGTAAACTCTATGTCACAATTGTTTACTGTGAAAAGTAGCAACATCATCTCAGAGAATGTGAGCAGGTTGTGTGGTGCTCTAGTTCTAGACCCACAATAAGATAAGTGACTGCGCCATCTTGTGTTCACTGAAGAGAAAAACCTTAACACATTAATAAATAGTTTTATAATTTAGCAATTTAAAATCTCTCTCTCTCTCTTTCACACACACACACACACACACATTTTCATGAAAAAAAGGGATTTAAGGGAGAGACACACTTCAGCAGGTAAAAGATAGTGTAGTGTGTGAACATTATCTGTGAGTGAGCATGTAGTGAACACACCCCTATTACACCAATAAACTGATCACATGCAATTACAATTTTGTAGTATGAAAGGTTCAGTGACAACAGCCTATGCAGGATTATAAAGGAAATAAAAGATTTAAACATTGCTTGGTGAAATATGTTTATGGCTTGTTAAAGTTGGGCTTTCAAACTACATAATACTTAAATAAGTAATAAGTAATTGTTCTTTATTATAACAATGACACAACACCACACTACAAGAAAACACTTTAAGCAGAAGGATTTTAACAGTGTGATAGCACAGTGACACAGCAGGTCGTGTTGCTGCATCACAGCTTCAGGATCCCCAGTTTGATGATGAGTTCAGGTTACTGTCAGTTTGTGTGCAGTTTTGCATCACCTCCAAAAAACATGACAGTAGTAAATTTACTAATAAATTCACTATGTGTAAATAAGTATGTGAAAGGGTTTGTGTATGGAGCTCTGCAAAGGACTGACATCCCATTCAGGGTGTTTCCTACCTCATGTGTGGGACAAACTCCATATCAACCATGACCCTGATCAGTAGAGAGAAAGAGAGAATCCCCCAAAAGGACATGTAACTTTCTCTAAAGCATTGGCAAAACTTCTTTATATATAACAAAACTGTGTGAAAGTTTTTGTACAGTGCAGCTGGATTTCCTGTCACTGTGGGCTCCAGAGCACAGTAGTATAGAGCAGAGTCTGATACAGCAGCAGAGGAGATGATCAGATCCACTTTCGTACTCGTTTTATCTGGTTTTATGGACAATCGTAGATGAGGTGGTTGAGCCTCAGTGACATAACTACCACTTTCATCAGTTAGCAGCAGAAACTCAGGTCTTGATCCAGGTTTTTGTCGATACCAGTGGAGACTGTTAACTGATCCAGTATATGTGCAGGACAGTGAGATGTTGCTGCCTTCCATTGAAAATACATTGGTTTGATCTGGTTTAATGTTATTGTCAGCAGCCTCTGCTATAAAAACATTACAACAATATTGTGATATTTTAATCATAAATGACACATTTCACATGGAAAATTGTGTCTTCTTAATTAGTAAAAATAATATTTTGTGTGCAGTGTATATGACTTACCAACATCAGCAAGAGTGAAAAACACCACGAAGAGGAACAACATTGTTTTCCTGAGTGTTTAGTTCAAACCTCTAGCTTTAGAAATGAATGTCAGTGTTACTATTTGATGTACATCTCCACCTCTAGCTCCACCTACTTGTATTTATGCATATTCATGATAACTGTTCTATACTCAACATTTTGACATTATGAGTTTGGATCTCTCTCTCTCTCTCTCTCTCTCTCTCTTTCTCTCATTAATAAAATAAGAATATTTTAATGGAGATTGCCACAGCAACATATGTCATGTTCTCCTAGATTGCCACTTACATATGCTGTGGTTTAATAATTTAATATATTAAGATAGTTGTGATGTCTTCATAACCCCCATATATTTCTCTGTTCGTGTTTTTTTCCCACAATGATGTTGAAAGCAGTCATAAAACCCAACTCTACTGAATTGGTCATAAAGAAAGTCCTACATCATGTCCTATCAGGGGAGTAAACACAGAATATGACCTTAAACTTTACTTAAATACTTGATTATTAATCACAAGATAATATTTGAAACCAAAATACTTTTATGAAATGATTCTATGACAAAACAGTAGAAAAAATCAGTGCACTAATGAATGAGATCTAGTCAACCTTGAATGAGGAACCTGTCCTAAGCACATAGTAAACAAATACTGACAGCATATCATTTTTAATAATGAAAACAATCAATCTATTCTATAAACATTAAATCATCATTAAATTACTATATATTGTGGTTGAAAAAAATAATATACACACATTAGGGCATTGTTTGTGTGCTTATTTGTTTGTTGCGATCATAAATAGGACAGTTTGGAGGGTATTTCACTGAGGTGATGAACGAACCAGCCTCTTTTGTGTCTTTGTCTATTTTACTTTGTCATGACCCATTTGATTTTAATATAATTGATAAAGCCATCTGCTTAATAAAGCCACTGTGAAAACATTAGGCATCATCAAAAACACTTTGCAGTTCACAGATTAGTATTGATTCACCCCTAATTATTAACAGTAGTACAGATTTATTATCAAATATAATTAGGATCTGTGTCTTGGGACCTGAAACAAAAATCTCACTTAGAAGTTTCCTAAACAATCTTGCTTTCTTTTACAGGTTCGGCAGATGCAGGGTCTCAGAGGGTAACAGACATATTCCCAAATCCCACAGCAATTAAGTGCTGAAGTATTTCAATCAATGTCAAAAACACACTGGGAAATCAAACTAGTGGACATTCTTATTATTCAAGACTCAAGACCAAAGTAAACCTGCACAGAAACACATGTTGAACAAGTCAGATCTCAAGCACAATAAACAAAGAAATAACTGCTCATCAAAGAATTAGCATTTATTATCATTATACCTGTAATAGTATAGCATTTTGTGGTATTTCTAACATGTGAACTTTACACTGTCATTTACTAAGCTAGCTAAAGTCAGTGGGCTAAAAGCTGCCACCACTGGCTATGAGAACTGCCCTTAGTGCTGTGGAGACTGAGTGAACATGTGGCAGCACAGTGAGAGTCTGGAGTGGAGCAACCATTTCCATTTCAACCACAACTTGTGATTTCAAGTGCTATTTTATAATCTGCCAAATAATGAAGAGTATTTAGTTCAGTGTTAAATGAAAAATCAGCATCCTAAATTATTTAAATACATATTGTTATTGAACTTTGTGTTACATTTTTATTACATCAGGGGAATAACAAATTCATTTTTTTGATTAAAGATTAACATTTATTTTTAAAGGATTTCTTCTCTGATTGTTCAACCAATAAGTATTACCAACATATGTAAGAGGGTCATTGTTGAAATTCAAAGCAAATCAACATCAGAGTCTGAGAAATAAGAAAGAAAAGTGTATTTGAATGAAACAGATAAACATCTCCCCCTGCTGAGAAAAACATGCAGCTTGACTTTTTGTACAGTCTGTTTGAGTTTTGTGTCACTGTGGGCTCCATGGTGCAGTAGTACAGTGCAGAGTCTGATACTGCAGCAGGAAAGATCTCCAGATCTACTTTCTTGTCCTTTTTACGAAGTTTGGTGGATAGTCTTGGGTCATGTTCAGCTTTAGTGACACCATCTGTGGATTTATGAATCTGCAGGAGATATTCTGGTTCTGATTGAGGTTTTTGTCGATACCAGTGGAGAGATAAAGCTGAGTCATCATATGTGCAGGTCAGTGTGATGTTGCTGCCTTCACTTGAAGATATGATGGTTTGTTCTGGTGTAATGCTGCTGTCAACAGCACCTGCTGTAAAACATTACAACAACATAAACATTTCTACTTTCATTGTGTAAGTTAATTAATCATGTTTAGGTATCAGCTCATTTCCAGCATTCATCTAAAGTTTGTGTATAATATAAATGACTTACCAATGTTTTTAACAACTATGAAAATAAAGAAGAGTAACATGACTGTTGTGTCTCTCTTGCAGTAGGTATAAATGGCAGGATCTCTGTGAAACTTTCTAAACTGTATCTTACCACATCTAGCTCCACCCACTTTTACTCAGTAATAATATTTTGTCAGTTCTGGCATTATATATGCTAAATCCATTGTTTAAACAACAAGCAGTGAATGTTCATAATATATTTTATTGCTTGTTTAAGTCTGTTTAGATTTGATAGATTTAGTGATAATATTGAGCAGTTCACTAGAATGAGAATCTCTTTACTAATTGTTTGCATATTGTTTCTGTAGTATAGTAACTGCATTCAATCATATATTCAGATTAATTTTATATATTCTGTAATGCTACATGCTACACAGTGTCGTTAATGCCATAGTTATCTGTTGGTGTCTAAAGCCAGACGTCAGTATCTACCCTGAATGAGCCTCCCTAACACACCCATATAAAATGATTCACTATGCTGGTGTAAACAAATACTTGACAAAATGAGTCCCATTTGTTTCTGAAGGTATGAACACCATCTAAATTTGAACAAGTCTTACATCCTCTGTGATAAACAGACTAGCATTAATGTGCTCCTTAATCTCTATCACTAGTGAACCTTTGGGTACCTGCTACACGTTCTATTTTTTTTTTTTTTTTACAGTGAATCATTTTTGGCATACATTTATGCTGGTATTTTTTATTATGTGCACATTTTAGAGGCATGCAATACGACAATTCACTGCAGACTTTGGTCAAGTAAAAGCATGTCTCTTTTGCCCAGTTTGATGAAGGTCCTGCTGTGTTGTTTAGCTGTGACATGAAGTCATGTGAAGTCACCAGATTACGTCTACAACCCGATAGCAAGCAGTTGGCTAAGTTCTGAATCATCTATATTTTGTTATAATTTGCATAAAATAATACACACACTAGTGAGCTACAGCAGCTAGTTAGTCAAGTAGATAAGTAGCACCTTGACATAGCTTCCATAGACATTGAGCTTCAGAATCAAAGCATCCCTGCTTTGATTCTGAGCCACAGATTACTCACTATGTGTAGTTTTGGATGCTCTCTCCATCGCCACAAGACATGCCAATAGCTGATTTATCTAGATTGCCCCTAGGTGTGAATGAGTGTTTTAGCATGGTGTCCTGTAAGAGGCTTCAATCCAAGGACCCACCCTACTCCCAGCATTCCTGGGATAGGCTCAAGGTTGGAGCTTTGATTTTCAGAGGTGATTTGGTGAAATACACCATGGGATTTGCACCTCCTTGGACCTCTCAAGAAACAAGCTTCCAAATGAGAACCAAGCAGCCGGCACTCCAAGTTTCCATTAGTTTTGTCCCACTCAGGCTATTCCATGTAACATGTTACCAATATCGGAAGGGCTCATCACTTTTCAGTTGACGACTATTGTAATAATTTCACTAACTCCATTCTGTTGGTAAGGAGACATCAACAAGCAGTGTTCTTGGGGATGTGCCCAAAGAACAGAAAGGAATGAAAGGAAGCCAATATTAAGTGGCAGGACCTTATAGTTCATTTCATGCAAATAGTCAACATTAACTAAATACAAATTGGATTTTTTTCATTAAGTAGCACTGGTTTCAGTAGAATTGAAAATACTTACACAAATAGTGACAATGTGCAAAGCTTCATGTACATGTACATTCTCAGTACTTTTTCCACACCTGTGATATGGTGTATTCCAGTGGCATTTCTGTGAATTTCACACCTAGGCCTTCACTGGTGTCCTTCCTGAATTAATCCACCTCTATACCATTATTATGACGCCACGACAATAGATACTAATCAACCGTTAAATAGCAAAGTATAAAAGTAATTAGACTACAGTATTTCACACCTCACAAGGAATAGTCCATTTTATTACAGTCCGCCATGAAAATGCATTTGTAAGGATGTCTGCGACCAAATAAATTTCTTCTCCTCTGTCAGCCATTGTGAGTTAATATATATATATATATATATATATATATATATATATATATATATATATATATATAATATATTAATATCTATCTATCTATCTATCTATCTATCTATCTATCTATCTATCTATATATATATATTAACTCACAATGGACAGAGGAGAAGAAATTTATTTGGTCGCAGACATCCTTACAAATGTATATATATATTATTTAGTTTTTGTGGTTCGCTGCCTCTGATAATTCAATCAAAGGACGGGAAATTGCTGACGTAATCGTATGCCTGCTAGATGGCCCCAGTGAGGCCAACTCGAAATCTGATTGGTTAATTTAACCATTTCATTGCCATTTATTTTAAGCTACGGGCGCCTGCACTATTGATTCTGAAGGCCTTAAGGCAGATTTCTTTCACCCTGGCAACACATGATGTCAGCCACTGGCTGAAATATGATTGGATAAATACTCTTATCATAAATATACACTACTGGAAGCAGTGTAACCGAGAGAAAAGCTATGAAATATAGAGAATAGACTATTGGGAATAATTTAATACACATTCATGGAAAAATATATTAAATATATTAAAATGCAAGTCAGTGATTCAGATCACTGCTGTTTAGGCCAGCAGAGAAGGCCTTGCTGGCACTGACGGCCCACCACTGGTGTATTTCCTCCTTATGCCTAGTGTGTCCATGATAGATTCTGGAGCCACAGTGACTCTGATTAGGAAGATTAATGAATGAACCCATTGTGGAATTCAGTTATGTAATGATACACATGTAAATACATAATTAGTCATATTAGCATGTTTGTGTTGTAGCCTGGGAATTATGTTCTTTTGGCAAAATTTCCCATCTTCTGTTTAGGTCAGTAAAACATTTTAAAACTTTATCTACTGCCATCTGTACAGAGTGTGTAAACTCTTCTCTCTGGCAGTACAGGTCCATCACAGACATCATTAAACTGATCAAAGTGTGACATTTATAGAATGAGAAATGCAGCATAACTAACCAGGTTTTAGACATCTTTAGGCAGACTGACTGCATTTACTGTCATGGACTGCTGGACAGTTCCCTGTCAGGACACCAGAGGGTGGTCTGGCAGGGTTTAATTTTGTTCCCATGTGTTTTTGTTAACGTTGTATGCACCCTACCGCCCCACCGCTGCACACCTGTTCCTTACTTTTCAATGACTTTATCAGTACCTACTGCTTCTGATTCAGTATCTTCTGCTCGGCCACTGATACAGTACGCATTGATCAGTATAAGTGTGTAGTATAAATACAATATTGATATTCTTCATCTGTCATGTTGACATGGTGACCTGCAACTGCAAATCTGTAACAGTCTGCCAGTTAGAGCACCTGAACTTATTTTAATGATATTTATGGCTTTTGTCTGCATTTTGATGACATTTGGAAGTCCAAGACAATGGAGGCACCAGACAAGTGCTTCAAAAGTGCTTCAAACTTATGTATCAAAATACATAAGTATCATCATCATCAATCACACTGCATAAAATTTACCTCAGGTTTGATTCCCTGACTCCCCTGTCCTCCACAAAACCTTTAAGAGAACAATGGGGGAAAATGCCATTGGGATATTTTCTGCAAGGTTGACAATGTTACTTTGGACACCTTTGAAAATATTATTCTCCTTCCCTAGATTATACTACACCTCTTAAATTAGACACTTCTGAATGTTGTGAATCCCCAAACAAGTTGTACAATATTGTGCCTCTTAGAATACATGACAAATCCTAATTTGTGTTTGTACATATACATGAATGAAAATTCATTCGAATTAATCATGGGGAAAAACTGCAGCAAAGTACAATGAATTAAATTTTAAACAGTACACACCAGCAACAAGTGACACAGTGTCTCTTTATTTTATTCTCTTTCTTCAGCTGCATATGTTTCCACAAATGTCTTTTGTGTCTGTGGTTAACTGATAAGTTGCTAAAGGAAGTATCTTTGATATTAAACGTTGAACTTCAAATGAATTATTTCATAGGTTTTTGTACAGTCTCTCAGTGACTCTGTATCACTGTGCTACTACTCTAAGAGCACAGTGATAGAGTGCAGAATCTGAGATCTGCAGATGTTTGATAGTGAGTTCAGTAGAGTCTGGGGATGTTTCTGCATTGAATCGAGAGCCAGAGGGGTTGTACTGCTCTGAACTTGCTGACTTTGCACCTTTATACAGTAAAAACTGTGGTGGGCTGTTAGGATATTGTCTGTACCAGTAAAGCAGAATGCTACCACTGCTTGATTCATATGAACATCTCAGAGTAACAGTGTCTGTTTCCTTCCCCACAATGTTGACATCTTTGTCCTTCGGCCAAATTTTATCAGCAAAACTGCCTGTTGTATTGAAAAATGATTAATAAAGACATAATACAAATATCGAAACATTCTAAAAATGTTTTTTGTGTAACACCAAAAACACTGACATTAAAAATAAATGAATTAATTCTATGAATATTAGTTGATTCCAATAATTAATTGATAAACTGATGAAAATTACCTGTAACTAGAGTGAGAATCAGTGGTATGTATCTCACTATGTACAGTAAGTTGTATAGTTGATCCATTTCTGAACACAGCTCTGTGAGGATTCTGTATAATAGTGCTGTATGTGCTGAACTTTACACGTCTCTAGAAGGCCACACCCAGGAAGTGACACTGTTGTGCTGTAACTGTATACAGATCACCACTTCACACAGTATCACTGAACTGTCACCATCACAATACAACATTATTCCAGTATAGCTGAATAACCACAGTCGGGAATTATTGTTCTTTTCTCTTTCATTTGCAGTCAGATAATACAATAAGAATATAAACAGCAGTTAATAAAGCTATGACTGAATACATTTTCTCTATTAAACACAATTCTTTGCTCATGTATTCTGTAGTATGCTTTCTAAGAGCTTCTCTTATTAAAATATTTGTCTGTATTTAAATGCATTTCAGATGAATTTGTCTGAATCTTGTTTACACATGAATATACACATACAATATGAATCACTTCAAAACATTCAAATAGAAATTAGTACATCATGTTAATATAGATTTATTGATATTAATAACAGCTGTTATAACAGGGTGGATAAGTAACATTGTTTTGTCAGCACAGAACTCTCTTATATAAATGACAGATTTATATCTACATTCACTGTTGCAAAGAAACATTTTATTTAATATAAAAATATAATGAATAATATAAATGACCTACCTGTAACATCCGTGTGCCCCGCCTACCAACAGGGCTCGAACCTGGATCTCTGTGGACACCACATGCCCCCGCACACCATGAAAAGCAGACCCATGTGCAGGATTAAACAAAGCACTGCTTTATTCACAGGGGGGAGACAGGACTAAACAAAACAGAAAACAAAACTAAACAAACCATGAACAGTCCATCATACGGACCAGCAAACGTGGAAACATGATAAAACAAACAAACAAACAATGACTGGCAAAGGCAGGCACACAAGGGCTCATATACACTACTCACAAAAAATTAAGGATATACAGTTTCCGGGTGAAATTTCAGGATGCACCTAAAATGCACTATAACCTTTCCAGGTGAACTTAATTTGACCTTCTCTACAGTTTTGATTGCACATGTCCAACTGTTCAGTGTTTCAGTACTTTTTGCAGAACTTGCTGTTCTCTAACAAGGTGCTTAATGGCAAAATTCACAACTGGTGTTTGATCCATGAATCGACCAATAAATTTTCTGGTTCAATTAGAATTGGTATTTAAACAGTCCTCTTCATCATGCTGTTCACATTTTGACATCATGAGACCAAGACCACACCTAACAATTGATCAACAGTACCTCACCATTGCGAGGCTTCAAACAGGATGTTCTCAGAGGGAAGTGGCCACTGAGCTTAGAGTGTCACAGAGTGTCATCAGCAGGTTGTGACAGAGATACAGAGAGACTGGAAGAGTCACAGAAAGGCATAGAAGTGGACCTCCTTTGGCCACATCCCACACGTTGATGACCACTTCATTGTGAACAGTGCCCTGCGGAACCAGATGATGAATGCCACTCAACTCCAGGCACATTTAAGGGAGGTGAGAGACACCCATGTGTCGCATCAGACCATTCAAAACCGTTTACATCAGCGTGGTCTGCGTGCTAGACGACCTGCAAGAGTACCTGACCACACCACCAGGCACAGGCGTCATCGTCTTTCATGGGCCAGGAAGCATTTATGCTGGACGAGGGACCAGTGGGCCTCAGTGCTGTTCTCTGATGAAAGTCAATTCACGTTGAGCAGAAATGATGGCTGCCAATGATGTTGGATACTTCAAGGAGAGCGCTATGCATCAGCCACTGTTGTGGTGGTGTTACAGTCTGGGCAGGTGTGTCTACTCAATACAGAACTGCCCTACATCTTGTGAATGGTACAGTGACAAGCCAATACTAAATGAATAACATCATTAATTCAGTCATTGTGCCCCTGCATGAACAACACAGTCCTAATTTCATCTTCATGGATGACAATGCTCCAGCTCATCGAGGTCGCATCATTAGGAAACTACTTCTGGAGGCTGGGGTACCTCAAATGGAGTGGCCTGCACTTTCTCCAGACCTGAATCCCATAGAAAACCTATGGGATCATCTGAGTCACCATGTAGAGGCTCGTAACCCTGCACCCCAGAACCTCAATGACCTGAGGGCCGCCCTTCAAGAAGAGTGGAATGCCATGCCTCAGCAGACAAGAAGTCGACTCGTGAACAGCATGAGATGTCGTTGTCAAGCTGTAATTGATGGTCAAGGGCACATGACAAATTATTGAGACATTGACATTTTTTGTTGTGGTATACCCACCACTGTTGTTGGCTTTTGTTTCAATAAATTGTTTTATTGTTTCATAAACAATATAAGCAGCTGCTTACTGTCCTGCAACTGCAGCTTAAAAATGTTAGCGGATGAAAATATGTTGTCAGTAAAGCATGAGTACTAGTATTATAATCAGGTCAAATATTATCAGGACATTGTCTTAGCT
This sequence comes from Hemibagrus wyckioides, assembly GCF_019097595.1. Classification (NCBI taxonomy): domain Eukaryota; kingdom Metazoa; phylum Chordata; class Actinopteri; order Siluriformes; family Bagridae; genus Hemibagrus; species Hemibagrus wyckioides. Next base: position 276,295 of record NC_080716.1, read on the forward strand.
TAAATGCAGCAAAGTAACATGCAGTTGTGTGTACATGCATAATGACTGTCTGAATAGATGAATAAACATTTGTTACAATGAATCGTATAAACTGTAAAGAAACTACATCCCTAGACATATTCATATATGTATGAATGTTTATATGACATGCTTGACATGGTTCATTTTTTTTCTGGTCATCCACGTCATCCAGATCTTCTGTATTTGTATTATTTTATATTAGATCATATATTTAAATTGCATTTACAGCACTGGGTAGTGTGATGGATTTATAATTCCCAATGTATTTCTATCTGAAATGTTGCTGAGTTTGTATTTGGGCATGTTATTGTTTTAAAGAGTTGTTGAAAACAGTGATAAACCTCAATAACTAAACTGTATTGGTTGTTTCAGAAACATTACATGACAAGAGCATACCTAATAATCGGAGGTCTCTGGGTTTGTAACAGTGTTCAGAGTTAAAACTGAATTGAATTGAACTGAACTCAAACTGGACAATGTGCACAAGAGAAAAAAAAAAGATGGACTAATAAATAAGGCAGTTCTAGTCACTTGTGTAAAAATACCAGGAATTGGTCTGTAGTGGTTATACCATCTGAAGAGATAATTCTATGTGAAGTGCAGGTTTCCTGTGTAATGCTTTAACACAAACAGATTAAAGTACACACAACATATGAAATGAATCGACAAAACACTGCAGTGTTAAATTACACAGATATACTCCATCCCAATAGAAGCAACAAAGCATGAGAGGTCTAATTCTTATATCCTGCAAAGCCTCAAACTCATTCCTTAGTTCTGGAGATTTCCTCATTACCTCATCACTGGTCTGAGTGAATTATCCTAGATGCTATATATAGTTCAATGTTATATATGTGGAGCCATAGCTTGTCTTTAGTGCACTTCTAATTTAATTAGAAATTGCCCCTAAGAGTGAAGGAGAGTGTGAATGTGTGTGCATGATGCACTGTGAAAGACTGGCATCCCATCAAGAAAGGAGCTGTCTCTAAATAATACAACATTTACCAGTAATATAAACTAAATTAAAAATATACATTTTGAGAGAGAAAGAAAACTGTGTCAATGTTTTTGTACAGTGCAGCTGGATTTCCTGTCACTGTGGGCGCCAGAGCACAGTAATATAGTGCAGAGTCTGATACAGCAGCAGAGGAGATGATCAGATCCACTTTCTTATCTTTAAGTGTAGCATTCATTCTTGGGGGAATGTTAGCACTTAGATCTCCATATTGGTAAATATAAAGAAGGAACTCAGGTTTAGATTTTGGATATTGTCTGTACCAGTGCAGGTAGAATCCTGTAGCACTTGTTTCATATTCACAGGACAGAGAAACATCATCACCTTCATCTACAACTTTCTGAGTGGAAAGTGGCTTTATTGAATCTGCCATGGAGTCACCTGTTATAGAGAAGAGAACATAAAGTTTTACACAATCAAGCCAGAATTACACACAGAAATCATGCTTTCTGTAACACCAGACAATTAATAAACAATACATAATATCTAAACTAACAAAAGGTGTTAACTCACCTAGTGAAAGCCACAGACACATGAATATAACAGTGAACATGATGACTGGTTTTAGCTGAATGAAAAAGCTCTTTCTGTACTCTAATATATTACCATGATAAATGTTCAGGAAGCTCCACCCCCCAGCATCACATGACAGTGTCTCCAGTGTTGATGACAGTGAAACATCCTGGCTTTACATTAAGCCTTGTTTGGGAAACTGTGCTGAAACTCTTTACATTGTAAACAAACAAAAACTGACAGCAGGAAAAAATTACTATTAATTAAAATGAGTAAATATTTTATTTTATTATTTTTTATATTGTATAAGTGGTGTCTGGACAATAAGGTATTTGAAAGCATGTTTATTAAATAGGATTACATTTTCATGAGGTGGTATTTTATTAGGTGAGGAACAAACCAGGCTCTTTTCATTCTGTTATCTATTATTCTTTATTGACATTTAACTCATTGCTTAATAAAACTGCTGTGTAAAACTAGTTGACTTGATCTCATATCTGCTGATTGGTCATTTAAACATGAAACTGTGTTTATAAAGAAAGGGTAAAGTATTTACCTTATCCTATGATAAGAGAATCTGTCCAGAGCCCATTTTATTCAATGCAGCTGTAATGTGCTTGTCCTTGCTGGAGACAAATATATTACAAATATAAGTCAAATATTTTTAATGATATTGTATGTAATAACTGCAAATTCTACATATAGGTCTAGCACTATGTATGTAGGATTGAACAACAGATAGAGTCTATATTATTTTGCAAAGAATTATGTATAATCACAGAAGTCTACATATTTGGGCATGTGAGCAGGGTTCTAGTATTTGGCCCACAATAAGATAACTCACTACACCATCTTCTAACATCTCTAGTGCATTGGTTTTCACTTAGAGTGTGTTTAGTAAAGTGAGAGTAAACTGAAAGTCTGCACTTTAATCTCAAATCCATTCATTAATTTCAGCTCCAATATTTCACTTCACACAGTTACATTAACCATAATAATATTTGATTTTCTGTCTCAGATGTCTCCAAATGTAGCTCTGCCCACTCATATTTATTCATATTTATTACATACTGCAATGTAATATTTCACTCATCTACTACACCATTAGCACAGCCTAGAATGAAAAAAACTACAGCTTTAAACCTTGTGGAACCAAGCCCCAGATCCACCCTGAAAAATCCCCAACCTTGCTATGAGGAGGAGGAGGACAGAAAACTGATACAGGACTTCATTGCATGGTGCGACTGTAACCATCTGCACCTCAACACAACAAAGACCATGGAGATGGTGGTGGACTTCAGGAGGCCCAGGCCTCAACTGGAGCCTGTGACCATCAACGGTGACTGTGTGGAGTTTGTCAAGACCTACAGATACCTTGGAGTACAGCTGGATGATCAAATGGACTGGACTGCCAACACAGACACTCTGTGCAGGAGAGGACAGAGCCGCCTGGACTTCCTTAGAAGGCTGGCGTCCTTTAACATCTGCAGATAGATAATCATAATCATAATCGTAATCATAAAGCACAGTAGTATAGAGCAGAGTCTGATACAGCAGCAGAGGAGATGATCAGATCCACTTGTTTATCATCATGAACTTTAACAGACATTCTTGGGGGAGTGTTGGGACTTAGATCTCCATTTTGATAAATATAAAGAAGGAACTCAGGTTTAGATTTTGGATATTGCCTGTACCACTGCAGATTCTCTACAGTACCACTGAAGTGTTTGTAGCTGCAGGACAGAGTAACATCATCACCTTCATCTACAACTTTATGAGGGAAAAGTGGCTTTATTCAATCTGCCATGGAGTCACCTGTCATGGAGAAGAGAACATAATGTTTTTAAACTTTACATAATAAAGCCTAAGTCAGAGCTCAGTGCAAAAGTCAGACTCATATTTTGCCTTGGACTAATTAATCACGAAATCAACACATATTTTAATAATAAGAAAAATTCAAAACTTTATGCCAGAATCAAGCCAGAATTACATACAGAAATCATGATTTCTAACAGCACACAATTAATAAACAACACATAATATATAAACTAACAAAAGGTCAATGTTAACTCACCTAGTGAAAGCCACAGACACATGAATATAACAGTGAACATGATGAATGATTTTAGCTGAATGAAAGTTAAAAGCTTCTGAACTCTTTTTGTACTCTGAAATATTAACATGATAAACGTTCACGAAGCTCCACCCCCCAGCATCACATGACAGTGTCTCCAGTGTTACTGACAGATTGTTGATCTTTACTGAAACATTCTGCCTTGTTTGGGAAACTCTACTGAAACTGTTTACATAGTAAACAAAGAAATTATTCTATTATTGTATTTATTCAATTTTATACAAATATAAAATAGTAAATATTTTAGTTTTTTATATTTTATAAGTAGTGTCTTGACTTATGGCATTTATTTGTTTGTTGTGATAAAGCATGTTTATTAGATTTCATATTATTCTGCAAAGAAGTATTTATAACAGAGTCTACATCTTTGGAGGATGTGAGCAGAGTCCTAGCACCTGACCCACAATAAGATAACTCACTACACCATCTTGTGGGGAAATAAGAAAGACTTGGTTTTTAAGGTAATTGAAGGTAATTTATTTATTAATGACATTAATAAATAAACTTCTGAACTATAATTAATATTATATAATGTATATATTTAGTATTTTTTGCATTTCTTTGTATAGCCTTCCCATACAGAGTTCCATAGAGTTCCTGGACTAAATCGCTGTTCCAGTTCACTTCAAATATTTTTCCATCTGATTTTATTCAGTAGGGTTAATTAAGTGTAGTGACCAAAGAACAAAACTGGAGCTATGATTGCACTGGTGTTAATTACAATCATACAGGTCTCACAAACAGAATATTGTCTATAGAGAAAAAGAGCTGCAGAGGAACAGAAACTTTTCCTCCAACAATTTTCTTCATCTATTGATCAAGAGGAGAATAAACTGTGCACCTGAGCCTTTCCTCATTAATGTTCAAGAACACGTCTGTTATAAACAATCAGCTAAAAGAACATTCTCACTCTAACTACATTTCACTGGCAATCAGAAACTGATATGTATTTATTTTATAGTTATGTTTGGTTACTTAAAGATGATTGTGATTACATTAAACAGTGTATTCTGGGTGGATGAATTGTTGTCAACAGCCTTTAATATAAATACACCAATTTATTTGAATTTATTGACAACAATTTATTATTAAGCAACTTTTTAAAATACTTGTTCTTTTGGTTTGTAACTTGCGAACTAAAGGACTTAGCAATATCAGCAATAGTGAAGAAAACCAAGTGGGCATAATAACATTGTTATCCTGAGTGTTTAGTTAGTTTGTGTTTATTTTTTGAAATAAACATCATATTTATTCATATTCATGACAACTCTGCTTTACCTCACACAGCAACTCTTTCTCATCTACTAGACAATTAGCAAATCTTAGTATGCTAAAACTCCAGTATAACCAAGCCCCAGATCCATAAGCTGCAGCTGCAACCTAATGAATGGTCATTCAATCAGAGTTTATTTTTAGTACCTACTTTATCCTGGTCACACTTCCACAACTGTCTATATACATTATATATACACACCTTCATTCATTCATTCATGCTTTGTCCTGGGCAGGTGAATCTGGAGCTTCTCCCAGCAACACTAGGGATGATGCAGGAATACACCCTGGATGATACAGCAGTCTAATGCAGGACAAAATGCACAGACACATTCACACACTCATTCAGACTTAGGGGAAATTTAGTGTCAGCAGTCCACCTTAAGTTGGAACGTTTAAATCACAGTACAAATAAGAAAACAGAGTACAAGCTCAAAAGGCTAGAGTCATCATCCCTCCATCAAATAATTATGTTTAAGATTATAGACATTACCCTTATGTGCAATCAAATATTGTCACTAATTTTTTATTATTTTTTTTATCTGTATGATCAAACTCACATGTGTTCAAATGAACATGCAGAATAAACATTTAATAAATGAATGTAGATGTAGATTCATTAATTAAAGTATAGTTGTGTTAATCCCTCATGTTTCTTTTTAGGCTATTAGCTCCAGCTGCAAATGTTTTCACAAATGTTGTTTGTGTCTGTGGTTAACTGATAAGTTGGTAAAGTGAGTCTCTTTCATCTTCTGTGGTTTTAGAAACTTAATATACCATGTTGATGTTTTTGTAAAGCCTTTCAGTGACTCTGTATCACTGTGCTGCTACTCTTAGAGCACAATGATAGAGTGCAGAATCTGAGAGCTTTAGACCTCTGATAGTAAGTTCAGTAGAGTCTCTGCTTGTTTTTGTCTCTAGTCGACGATCATCAGGAGTGCTCCCATAACGTTCATGTGACCTTGCACCTTTAAACAGTAAATACTGTGGTGCGCTGTTAGGATATTGTTTGTACCAGTAAAGATAAATGTATTCACTGCTTGCCTCATATGAACATTTCAGAATAACAGTCTCTGTTTCTTTCCTGACAATGTTTGCATCTGTTGGCCAAATTTTATCTGCAAAGCTACCTGGTGTGACAAAAATATAAAGAAACATGTCAGTGAAGTATTTTTTGTAATTCCAATATTGACTTAAGGAATCAAGAAATTACTAGATTAATACAAACATGCTTATTAATTAATGCAATTATTTAACTGATTAAATATCATTGTAATAATTAATATCTGATTCAAAATTACCTGTAACTAGAGTGAGAATCAGTGGTATGTATCTCACTATGTACAGTAAGTTGTATAGTTGATCCATTTCTGAACACAGCTCTGTGAGGATTCTGTATAATAGTGCTGTATGTGCTGAACTTTACACGTCTCTAGAAGGCCACACCCAGGAAGTGATGCAGTTGTAGCAGTGTTAAATTACGCAGATATACTACATAACTAATAAGACTAAGTAATCTAATTAAAAACAATTTCTGAATCTACAAAAATCAATGTTAACTCACCGAGTGAAAGCCACAGACACATGAATATAACAGTGAACATGATGGATGAGCTTATAAATGAAAATAAAATTTCTGCAGTCTGATATATTAACATTATAAACATTCATGAAGCTCCACCCCACAGCATCACATGACAGTGTCACTAATGTTACTGACAAATTGTTGATTCTTACTGAAGCTTTCTGGCTTTACATTCAGCACCACATGGATAAATTTTCCTGAACACATGGTAAACAAACACAAACTGATAGCATGAAAAATACTTAAATAAAATAAATGAACTAATGAATGTGGAAGTGAGTGTGCATTGTGGGAAGTGGAGTCTGGTACAATGCAGGATGGGAAATGGAAATTTAGGTGTGTGTAGACCTAATGACCTGTTTATTAAATAGGATTACAAACAGTTGAGGAGTATTTTACTGTGGTGAGGAACAAACCAGCCTCTTTTCTTTTTCTAATCTATCATTTTTTATCAATATCATCTGTATTGATGGATTTTTATATCATTATTTTTCATTTAAGCATGAAACTGTGTACAAATAAAGAGTGTAGTATTTATATTATCTCATGACAAACATCCCATTGCAAGTGAACATGTACATTTCATTTTTACAGAAATTACATGTATAGCCCTACTACAAGTTCAGTTTCCTTTCTGGATTCAAGCAAACTCCTTTCAAGGCTTGATGGTGTGTTGAAAATGACACTAATTAGCTTGATTGTACAAGCAGAGATTATTAAAACATTCTGATTGGTTCTAGACTTTTTTATATATAAAAGTATTATCTATGTAAGGCTGAAGAATAGCTGTAGTCTTTATAATTGTGTAAAGTATTCATAATCATAATGTCAGCATCTCTGGGGGATGTAAGCAGAATCCTAGTACTTGTCCAACAATAAGATAACAGCCTCCACCATCTTGTGGTGAAAGGAAAGAGACTTTAACACACCAAGGTCTTTTCTGTTTGAACTTAGTTATTTATTTATTTTTTACTCAATCATAAAACTATATCCCAATTTGCACATAAAAAAGCCTGCTGGGAAAAAGAAGCCATGGTTTTGTTGGATTGTTTGTTTTTTTCACAAATTATGACAATAATAATTTTCAGAACATTACTTTATTCAACTCCTGAACTTGTACAGAGCCTCAGCTGCTTCACTGAAGTTCAGAAATGGTCCCAATTGGACCCTCTGAGTACCTTTCTGTTTAACTTTCTGTCTAATGTAACTTCTGGTTTCCTGACCAAAATAGAATAGTTATAGAAGAATAGAAGAAGAATGAATGAATGAATGAATGAATGAATGAATGAATGAATGAATGAACTGTCTACTAATAATCAAATATTATAATAATATAAACTCTTTATAAATCTTAAGAAGGAAAGAGAGATTTCCCCAAAAGGGCATGTAGCAAAACTGTGTGAAGGTTTTTGTACAGTGCAGCTGGATTTCCTGTCACTGTGGGCCTCAGAGCACAGTAGTATAGAGCAGAGTCTGATACAGCAGCAGAGGAGATGTTCAGATACACTTGTTTATCATCAAATTTAGCAGACATTCTTAGTTGAGTGTTGGAAGTTGGAGTTCCGCTTTGAAACATCTGAAGAAGGAACTCAGGTTTAGATTTTGGATATTGTCTGTACCAGTACAGGTTGTCTGATGCACTACTTTTTTTGTAGCTGCAGGACAGAGTAACATCATCACCTTCATCTACAGCTTTATGAGGGAAATCTGGCTCTATTGAATCTGCCATGGAGTCACCTGTCATAGAGAAGAGAACATAATGTTTAAATAATCAACAGGAAATACTTAAGTCAGACCCACACTCTGCATTTTCACACTGCATCACCACACAGACTAATATTTAATATAATTTAGTTAATATTTCTGTAATAACAAAAAGTCAATGTTAACTCACCTAATAAAAGCCACAGATACATGAATATAACAGTGAACATGATGACTGGTCTTAGCTCAGTGAAAATAGTGGAGATCTTTCTGTAATCTAATATGTTAACACCATAAAGCTTCAAAATTGCTCCACCCCACAGCATCACATGACAGTGTCACCAATGTTGTTGTCAGATTGTTGATTCTTACTGAAACATCCTGGCTTTACATTCAGCCTCATATGGGGAACCTGTCCAGAGGACATTTAAGTAAACACATACTGAAAGCAGGAAATTAATGTATTTATGTAAAAATGATCAATTTAATCTAGTAAAAATCTAATCTAATAATTACATTCTTAAATATTTAAATTATATATGCTAGTGATGTCTCTAAATTAGGTAACTGTTGTGTAAACACCAGCAGGCAGATTAATGTTAGAACCATTAAGTGGAAGAGAATAAGGTTTAATTAAGAATAAGAAAGAGTATTTTTCCTTGATAATTCAGAAAAAGCTTTCCTGTACTCACTGAGATCAGAAGAAGAGAAAGAAGAGTAAAGGCAGATTTACAGATAAGTTTCCAGTTTTCAGTGTTTCTGACACAGCAGGTGCTTTTGCTTGTCACAGAAATGACATTAGATGATTATTTATTCTTATGACAGTTTAGTGTTAAATGGACAGTTGTGTTGTTTAATCAGAATGGTATCTCTGAAATTATCTTAGGCACTAAGAGTAACCAGGGCAGGGGTTAGGATATTATATCAGCAGTATGTATGATAGAAGAACAAGTATACTCTATGTCACAAAGGTTTTACTGTGAAAAGTAGCTTCCATCATCTCAGAGCAGTTGTGTGGTGTTTTAGTACTTGACCCACAATAAGATAAGTGACTGCGCCATCTTCTGTTCAACAAAAAGAAAAACCTTAACACAGTAACAAATAAAACTGTGCAAACACGCCGAACTTTACAGCAGAACAGAAAAAAGGTATGAGCTGTCAAAATGCTGGACCCTACACTATTCAACCATTTAAACAAACTTAGGAGTCACACCTGATAGGCTACATGCTGTTTTTTTGGTACCTGGCCCACAGGGTAGCAAAAAACAGTTACGAGTGTGTGCTATCTGTGTGAGTTTCTGCTATCGAGCGCCCTCCAGGTGCACTTCTAGCCGGAAAAAAACCCTCCAGAAGTGTGTAGGCAGCCACACACAATTTAGAAAATAAATGTTTTATAATTATCTTATTAATGTCTTTCATAGTTATCTTTCAAAGTGTGTTCTTCACTTCATTTGTTGCATATACTAAAAATTCAGGATGGTTATTATATCAAATCTAGTTTTTAAGGAGGTATTTTTTTTTCCATTCTGGCTACTTGTGTAAAGATTAAATTTTTTCAGAGCCATAATGTTCAAAAAGAAGATTTGGATACAGCCCATTGATGATGCAACACCATACATACTGTCGCCAAGGGACAAGCCATGGCTAATGGAAAAGTGTATTGATACCAACAAAGGTATGGGGATGTCCGGCTCTTTGAGGGGCAGCATATTACAGTAGCACATTTCTTAGTACTATTCATTTACATATAGTATAGAATACATAAATATTAGGGCTACATGTAAGAAACAGATGTGTGCTTTATCTGTTTTATAACCCTCCCCTAAGGGTCTCATTGGTATAACACTGTATCTGTAGCTCCAGTGTATGTTGGCAGTAGGTAAAAACATCATTTTATTTTATTTTTTATAACAATATCTGTAATTTTTATCCGATTTAATGGACAGCATGAGCACTGCTCTAGGGTTTTGTTGGTAAGGGCTGGGGGTTTGTTAAATGTTTTGTTTATATATATTAAAAATTGAATAAAAATATTAAAACCAAAACATCATTTTAACATATTGTGCTAATGCCACATTTAATTTACAAGCTGTTGAGCATGCTGTATATCAAAGCTTAAGATGCATCAATGATTCTTCTAATTAAATGTATATTCACTTACATGTCCTCATAGGAAGGGGAGCTTTCACTACCCAGCCGATCGAACAAGGTGCTTTTGTCTTGGAGTAACAGGACTGAACCCACTTCATTGAAGGAATGCCAATAAAGACACTACTCTAAAACTCAAAGTACATTTCTGTACAAACTGAACAAAAAAAGAAAAAGAAAAAAAATGGTGATATGCTTGTTTTTTAGAGATCACAGGAATTTTGATTAAGACGTCAAGCAATCTGGTTGAGTAGCTGATGAATAAATGAAAGCAAGATCTTTAAATTACATATGCAGGATCATTTTTAACATATTTTACTGTTAACAAATCAATAATTACCAGATAACAGAAATACTATTTTGAATCACTTAAATTTATGAAAATGTATTCACTTCAGTTTAAATAATAATTAATTATTATTTAACTGTTATTAATTAATTAAAATTAATAATTTTAATAAGTGTATTTTTTAATCCACTTTTATTATTTTATTTAGTATTGATGCATCCAAAGAAGATTCATCTTTTGGAAGAGTAGTGAATGACAACCAGAAATCCCCAGATAATAAAGTTGTGTACTAAGAAAAGTCATTGTAAATGACAGGCCACATTTGTGTCTATTCGCTGTGAGGAAAATAGAAGCAGGAACTGAAATCAATTACAACTATGGTGATTACAAATGGTCATGGTGCATAAAGGTTATCAGTCAAGGTGAGTCATTTGTTGATGGGAGTTATCCTGACACTTATCGCTTTTTGTCCAGCCCTGATGTCTCTAGTCATTCTTATACACTTAAGTTTCTAGTGTTGCCCTTGTTAGGCCCACCTAAATGGATTAATAGCTTTTATTGTCTGAACTGTCTTCACACACACATTCTTGTTTCTAGTCTTGCCCTTATGGGGCCCAACTAGTTTGGACCTCACTTTATATAATTTGGTCAACATTTTTCAGTATCAAAACTTGACTTATTATACATATAATTGTATGCATTCTGAGCTAAGGTATTTTTAAGTCAATAACATTTTGAAGTCAATAACTTCAAAAACAGACAGCAACAACACCTGACCAAATGGCTCTGACAGCATCAGTAAAATATTTTTTATCCTTCTTTCTTTTTATTTCTTTTAGCTGCATATGTTACCACAGCTTTTATTATGTCTGTGGTTAACTGATAAAAAGTTGATGTGGTTTTTAAAACGTCTTGCATGTGTATATAGCATTGTTATGTTTCTGTAAAGTCTTTCACTGACTCTGTATCACTGTGCTATATCTCTTAGAGCACAGTAATAGAGTGCAGAATCGAGGAGCTTTAGACTTCTGATAGAAAGTTCAGTAGAGTCGCTGCTTGGTTTTGACTCTAATCGACGATTATCAGAAGGGCTCTGGCCAGTACTAGACCTTGCGCCTTTATACAGTAAAAACAGTGGAGCGCTGTTAGGATATTGTTTGTACCAGTAAAGCCAAATACGATCACTGCTGCTTGACTCATATGAACATTTCAGAGTAACAGTGTCTGTTTCTTTCCTGGTAATTCTGGCAACTTCATCTGTCGGCCCAATTTTATTTGCAAAACTGTATTGATAATAATAATGATAAAATAATAATCTAATAAAGACATTTTTCAAGTATTTTGTAAACAAGCATTTAAAAGACTGTTGAATTGATACTTCAATACTTTGCAATCAGTTAATATAGTGACTTAACTACTGAAAATGAATGACCTGTAACTAGAGTGAGAATCAGTGGTATGTATCTCACTATGTACAGTAAGTTGTATAGTTGATCCATTTCTGAACACAGCTCTGTGAGGATTCTGTATAATAGTGCTATGTGCTGAACTTTACACGAGAGAACACATCTCTAGAAGACACATTAAAACAGTAGTGCACATCAAATAAATGAATATATATATATATATATATATATATATATATATATATATTTTCCTTAACTTTTAAATGCCACAATTCAATATTTAAAAAGCTAATTACATTGTCGTGCAAAACCCCTTGAGCTTTTCCACATTTTGTCATGTTACATCCACAAACCTGAATGTATTTTATTGGGGTTTTATGTGATAGACCAACACAAAATGGTACATAATTCTGAAGCGGAAGGAAAATGATAAATGGTTTCAGGGGCATAATTTCCACTGGGGTCCTTCCCCCTTTTCAAAATCCCTGGAGGAGCAGGACCAAGCAGGACACAGAGAGTCTGTCTGTGGAGCCAGGAGTCCAGGAACATCACGTGCACACTCGCTAAAAATATCTCACTGAAAGGTGTAATGAACAGGCATGGCGGTTGTGGCACAGTCAGCAATGAAACACTAGAAGCAGCACCAGATGACTTTAATGTCATCATGGATGAAAAGAAAGAAAGGAGATGTGAGTTGGTTGATTCAGTAAATTAGCTCAACATTAAACATTGAATACCATATATTTTCATACCATGAAAACAAGTTCACTTCAAACCGTGCATTTTCTGTCGGCAATGTATGACAAGCCGACCCTGGATGATAGTTCAATGTTAGACTCAATATAATCATATTATTAACAATTATTAATCATAAGATGAGGTGGATAGTTAGGATACATAGAATGTATCCATGAGTGGATAGATGTGATTGAATGGATAGATGGAGGACAATGTTTATATTTTTTTTATGTTTGTGAGATTGTGTGCCAATCTTGCATCCTGTGTACCAAATAAGTAGTGTATCTATTGTGTTATCAATGTTCCCATCCTTTTGGATTACAGAAGTAAGGAGTACAGATGGGTATTCCTACCCTGCTATAATACAGTGTTAGATGCATAAAAATGATCTACAGTATTTTAGGTATTTGTGATGCACAAAAAATTAGCACCCCCCCCCACACACACACACACACACACTTCTCAAACCAAAGTTACACCCTTGAATGGTTTTCAAAAATTTTTACATTTGTGCATTTGTGTTTAGCCCGCTTTACTCTGATGCCCCCTAACTAATATCCAGTGGATCCAATATCCTTTAGAAGTCACCTAATAAATAGAGGCTGTGTGTAATCTCAGTATAAATATAGCTGTTCTGTGAAGCCATCAGAGAGATGGACATTAGAGATGTTAGAGAACATTAGTGAACAAACAGCATCATGAAGCCCAAGGAACACACCAGACAGGTCAAGGATAATGTTTTGTAGAAGTTATAAAAAATATCCTAAGATTTGAACATCTCACAGAGCACTGTTCAATCCATCATCCGAAAATGGATAGAGTATGGCACAACTGCAAACCTACCAAGACATGGCCGTCTACCTAAACTGACAGGCCGGGCAAGGAGACCATTAATCAGAGAAGCTTGAGGCCCATGGTAACTCTAGAGGAGCTGCAAAGATTCGGCTCAGGTGAATCTATCCACAGGACAACTATTAGTCATGCACTCCACAAATCTGGCCTTTACGGAAAAGTGGCAATAAGAAAGCCATTGTTGAAAGAAAGTCATAAGATGTCCCATTTACAGTTTGCAACAAGCCATGTGAGGGACACAGCAAACATGTGGAAGGAGGTGGTCTGGTCAGATGAGACCAAAATTGAACTTTTTGACCTAAAGTACCTAAAGAGCTAGGTAAAACTGTTAATGCTCTGTGATTGGCTACTTCCAACCCTTCCAGCCAATAGCATGTCGTAATGGCTGTACTGCACGTACGTGATATTGGCGATGTTCATTAAAATAACATTTATATTGATATTTTGTTGATTTTACTTGTATGTTTATATTACAAAATTAATAAACTAGTTTTTTCTTAATAAAAATTAGCCGTAAACACTTTTGCTGGATTTTGCGAGGAGTTCGAGGGTCTGCAGATGCAAATTAGTTAAATTAGTTCCAAAGAAAAGTTCACGGATCAGTAAAGTGAGAAATGACATGAACAAAATCGTGAGACGCGGATCTGTGAGGTATTACTGTATTATATCCCTTCCACTTCAGAATTATGTGCCACTATGTGTTGGTCTATCACATAAAATCTCAACAAAAACCTCTGTGTTTATGGTTGTGTCAGACTCTGCCATGAGGGGTTATGTTATATGTTCATGAGGGGTCATGAACCTTAAAGGTTCATGAAGCTCTACCTCACAGCATCACATGACTGTCACCAGTGTTGCTGACAGATTTATGGGGAACCTGTTATTTTAATCAGATCAGACTGAAGGGTAAACAGTAGTTATTCAAATTGGATTTATACTTCTTACAATTTAGTCTGAAGTGGACAGTTGTTTTATCTAAACTGGTATATCTGAAATTATCTTACTGAGATTAACCATGGCAGGTGTTATGATAATATTTGTGCAGTATGTATGATAGAAGAACAGGTAGAGCCTATATCACAGAGGGTTTATTGTGAAAAGTCCTGACTACCAAGAAAAAAAGTTTCCCAGTTGTTTGGATGGCAATGAGTATACTGATCTTTTCAGTATACTCATGCTGTTTCAACCAGATCTGCAACACCTTGATGTATGTGCTTCATCCACCATCTCTGGGAGATGTGTGGCCCCATGACGTCTCGGAGCTGCATTCGGTTTAGGTTGCAACAACTTGTAGTTACAACTACAATTCAAATTCAAATACAAAACTAATGCTAAAAAGCTCAATGTGACTATTTTCACATGAGACATTAACCACCACTGTGGAGTGTAACCTGACAAAGAAATTAAATACCGAACATGGACACAACAAAACAGGTGGAAATTCCATTTCATGCTGGTGATTATTGTTTATTGACATTATTATTATTTAATTTCTTCTAACATCTAATATCGGAATGTTATCTAGAATGAATACAGCATTTGATTTATGTATCAGTATTAACAAATAAAACATTTGGGTATTGGAATAGTATAGTTTGTTTCTGTGGTACTACAAAACCTTTACAGAATGCTGCACTTCAACAGGGGACCTGTCAAGCTGGTTAGATATTGTTTAATTGATTTTAGTTCAGCTACTGAGCTTGATAACCTATGTACATTTGGTGTGTCAGGATGGCTGAGCAGTCACAGTCTCCCTTGGAGGTGTGGGTTTGAATCCCTCTTCTGACATTGGGTTCTTTCCTTTGTGTCATGATCCTGTTCAGAAAGCAATTCTGTGGGGCAGTGGTGGTTTAATTGGTTGTTAATTAGTTGATCAGCAGAAAGCCTCATGTTGGGTCCCTGAGCAAAGCTCTTTACCCTTTAGAAATGTTGTATCAAGGCTGACCCTGTGCTGTGACCCAGTTTCCAAATGGGATAAATGAAGAAAGAATTTGATTTGTGACAAATAAAGGCTTTTTCTCTATATATGTATGAACATAGATGTGAGAAAAGTACTCTTTTATTTTAAGTTCTTGAGGTGAGGTAGGAAGGTGAAGGGTGCTGTTGTCAGCTGTGTGCTCTGTGGCTATGAATTCCAGGTGGTGCTGAGCAGAGACAAGGCCGGACCCAAAGAAACTTGTGGGGCACAACAGGATTGGGGAACATCATCCTCACTTACGTAAATGGAAGCAATCATTATCACAGCCAAATGAACTCCATTGTCTTTCTGTGTCAATATATATTCTTTAGGAGCTACAACCTCACCAAATATCATAGATAGGTACAAAGTATGATTGTCATGTGACACTGTGATTGAATGTATGTGCTCCTTAAACCTAGTTCACACTACAGGATTTTAAGCCCGATTTAAGCAGGATTTGCAAATTAACGAGCTGGCCGACAGATCGGTCTGTGATCGTGGGAAAATCAGCAGGTGATCAGCGCTCGGCAATCTTTATGTGTGAACTACTCAACGATGCATCAAAGAGGCTCTCTGACACGTCGCTGCCACCTCGCAGACAAAATCCAGATATCTGGCATTTTACAGTAAATATCTGGGACGGTTGGCCGACTCGACACCACATCGTGTCAAATGTAGCTACGAACTCAATACAGCCAATGAGAGAGCAAGTCAACAGGTTGAGGTCACCGGAAGAAGTTGTTGTCAGATCGTGTGGTGTGCGACCCCCTCTTGTGGGTCATTTGCGAAGCGTCACGTAGTGTGAACACCACAAGGACAAAAAGACTTACAGTGAAATTATGTAGTCTGAACAGCAAAGCGATCTGCCGATGGTTAAAGTCTTGTACTGTGAACTAGCCTTTACTCTGTTTCTTTATTTACCCATTTTTAGTTTTCATCATCTCATCATGTCTGTAGCTGTCCTCCTATAGGTGGGACTCTGTGGCAATCACCATTAACTGGGTGTCAGACTTGACCAGTGAGAGTGCAAAAACCCAAAATAGAACCAAAAGAGATGGAGCTACCAGTTTAAAATGCAGCACATTGTTTCAGACTCTTGGTTCAGTGTTAGCATGCTAGTCTGATGTTTGTTTGTTTGTTGCTTGTACTTCCTTTTACACTTATATTACCTCCTTTGGTTCAAAAACAGGTAAGACTGTGTGTGCACCTACATTCCACCATGTAACTATTTTTTTTTAATGTCTAGACACATTAGCTTAGAGGACAGGTGTCACTCCTTGTGTTTCTTGCTAGCTTAGCCTAGCACCATTAGCTAGTTTTTGATTGATGATATGGCAGTGAGATTTGTTATATTAAATAGAGCCTAGTGTATAATATTTTTTGGCAGCGTTCATTTGTCCATGTTATCTCTCATTGGTGAGACTAGCTTCTTTGTTGTTCTGGTTTTATGGTTGTTATAATTCAGTCAGACCACAATCTTAAACTGATATTTTTGCACTTACCCAAGGTTTTTGCTTCTCTGAAAATCTTACAATGATTAATTAGTATATTTTTCACGTGAACATATATTTTTGTATTTCTTGATTGGATAGGATAACAACCACTTTCTAAGGTATTTCAGTGAAGTTTGGAAAAACATCTGATTATCTTAATAGACAATACTATCAAAGATTGTGTGTGTGCAGTTCATTGAAGGTCAGAGAGACCCTGATGTTTCTAGTATTTTATTTATTTATTTATTTATTTATTTATTTATTTATTTATTTATTTTTAATCTGCTGTAGGTACTTGTGCTCTGAGACTCCATGCAGTTTCAAATATTAAACACTGGTACAGCTGTTCAAGATGCTAGCAATATATTTTCCTTAATGTAGTGATAATGAGGGAGATGCGTGCTCTGTCTCTGCAGGAAATTTAATTGCTTATGGGATTTTCTGGCCCATAAAAGATTCTAGGTGATTTGCATCCCAAGACCCCATGTCTCCATAATCAGACCAGCAGAGGAGCAATTTCTCAAAATGGCATGTCAATGCAAAATTATCCATAGATCTACTTTCAGTATAACAAACCTGTTACAGTTTTTGTACAGTGCAGCTGGATTTCCTGTCACTGTGGGCTGCAGAGCACAGTAGTATAGAGCAGCGTCTGATACAGCAGCAGAGGAGATGATCAGATCCACTTGTTTAGTTTTATCATCAACTTTAACAGACATTCTTGAGGGATTGTTGGGACTGATTGGTGTTCCTCTTTGGTGAATATACAAAAGGAACTCGGGTTTAGATTTTGAATATTGCCTGTACCAGTGGAGGTAGTTGTTTGTTGAACTTGTGCTGGGTTTGTATTTGCAGGACAGAGTAACATTGTCACCTTCATCTACAGCTTTATGAGGCTCTAAAAGTGGCTCTATTGAATCTGCCATGGAGTCACCTGTCATAGAGAAGAGATCATATTAATTTTAACCTTTTAAATAATCAACAGGAAATACTTAAGTCAGACCCACACTCTGCATTTTCACACTGCATCACCACACAGACTAATATTTAATATAATATAGTTAATATTTCTGCAATAACAAAAAGTCAATGTTAACTCACCTAGTGAAAGGCACAGATACATGAATATAACAGTGAACATGATGACTGGTCTTAGCTCAGTGAAAATAGTGGAGATCTTTCTGTAATCTAATATGTTAACACCATAAAGCTTCAAAATTGCTCCACCCCACAGCATCACATGACAGTGTCACCAATGTTGTTGTCAGATTGTTGATTCTTACTGAAACATCCTGGCTTTACATTCAGCCTCATATGGGAAACCTGTCCAGAGGACATTTAAGTAAACACATACTGAAAGCAGGAAATTAATGTATTCATGTAAAAATGATCAATTTAATCTAGTAAAAATCTTATCTAATAATTACATTGTCAGTATTTTAATTATATATGTTAGTGATGTCTCTAAATTAGAGAATTATTGTATAAACACCAGCAGGCAGATTAATGTTAGAAACACTAAGTGGAAGAGAATAAGGTTTAATTGAGAAAAAGGAATATTTTTTTACTTGATAATTAAGGTTTAATCTCACAATAGCATCAGAAGAAGAGAAAGAAGAGTAAAGGCAGATTTACAGATAAGTTTCCAGTTTTCAGTGTTTCTGACACAGCAGGTGCTTTTGTTTGTCACAGAAATGACATTAGATGATTATTTATTCTTATGACAGTTTAGTGTTAAGTGGACAGTTGTGTTGTTTAATCAGAATGATATCTCTGAAATTATCTTAGGCACTAAGAGTAACCAGGGCAGGGGTTAGGATATTATATCAGCAGTATGTATGATAGAAGAACAAGTAAACTCTATGTCACAAAGGATTTACTGTGAAAAGTAGCTTCCATCATCTCAGAGAATGTGAGCAGGTTGTGTGGTAGTGTCTCTAGTACTTAACCCACAATAAGATAAGTAACTGTGCCATCTTGTGTTCATTGAAGAGAAAAACCTTAACTTGGACAAAATAAACACCTGTAAACAGTTCATACAGCCATACATATATATTCATACTGTGGATTAGTAATTATATATTAGAACTTACATTTAAATTGTATTTACAACACCAGGTTACGTTATTTAATGTAAAGCACAAAAAGAAATAATAATAGAAAACTAAAAGGAAACAGATGTTGAAAACAGCTGTAAATCTCAACAACTAAACTGAACTGGCCATTGAGAAATACTTTATGTCCACATGACATACTTCCTTTCCTATCAGGGGATTAAACACACACACACACACACACACACACGCACACACACATTATTATTTGCTGATACTTTACTTATGGTTTGCTGATAATAAGATAATCCTTAGTTTTGAAGATGATCTTCTGTTGAGGTTAAACTAACCCTAGGAAAATTTGCTAGGAGAAATTGCACTTCTGTGTGAATGAGTGTGTGAAAGGGTTTGTGGAGTGCAAAGGACTGACATCCCATTCAGGGTGTTTTCCCACCTCATGTCTGGGACAGACTCTGTATCTACTATGACCCTGACCAATAGAGAAAAAGATAGAATCCCCCAAAAGGACATGTAACTTTCTCTAAAGCATTGGAAGAGCTGCTTTCAATATAACAAAACTGTGTGAAAGTTTTTGTACAGTGCAGCTGGATTTCCTGTCACTGTGGGCTCCAGAGCACAGTAGTATAGTGCAGAGTCTGATACAGCAGCAGAGGAGATGATCAGATCCACTTTCTTATTCGTTTTATCTTGCTCTTTTTTAAGGTGTATGGACAATCGTGGACAAGGTGGTTGAGCCTCAGTGACAGTTTCAGTGCTTTCAAGAATCAGCAGCAGAAACTCAGGTCTTGATCCAGGTTTTTGTCGATACCAGTGGAGACTGTTAACTGATCCAGTATATGTGCAGGACAGTGAGATGTTGCTGCCTTCCATTGAAAATACATTGGTTTGATCTGGTTTAATGTTATTGTCAGCAGCCTCTGCTATAAAAACATTACAACAATATTGTGATATTTTAATCATAAATGACACATTTCACATGGAAAATTACGTCTTATAAATTAGAAAAAATAATATTTTGTGTGCAGTGTATATGACTTACCAACATCAGCAAGAGTGAAAAACACCACGAAGAGGAACAACATTGTTTTCCTGAGTGTTTAGTTCAAACCTCTAGCTTTAGAAATGAATGTCAGTGTTACTATTTGATGTACATCTCCACCTCTAGCTCCACCTACTTGTATTTATGTATATTCATGACAGATCTGCTGTTCTGAATACTGTTTATATAAAGCTTGTAGAAATATTTTTGTATTAATAAAACAATGTGGCTCTGAGAAGCAATGGATTCACTCGTACCATTTACTCAATTTTTCTGTGATATTTTGACATTAAAAGTTACAACACTTGTTTTTGGTTCTCTGTCTCTCTCTCTCTCTCTCTCTCTGTCTCTCTCTCTCTCTCTCTCTCTCTCTCTCTCTCTCTCCTTTCTTTAGTAGGTGGTTTTTGGGATTGCACTGTGTGACACTGATTTTGGAATATGGAAGAAATATTTATACAAATACCTATGTCTTCATAGCCCCCATATACACTATATTGCCAAAAGTATTCGCTCACAAATCCAAATAATCAGAATCAGGTGTTCCAATCACTTCCGTGGCCACAGGTGTATAAAATCAAGCACCTAGGCATGCAGACTGTTTTTACAAACATTTGTGAAAGAATGGGTCGCTCTCAGGAGCTCAGTGAATTCCAGTGTGGAACTGTGATAGGATGCCACCTGTGCAACAAATCCAGTCGTGAAATTTCCTCGCCCCTAAATATTCCACAGTCAACTGTCAGCTGTATTATAAGAACGTGGAAGTGTTTGGGAACGACAGCAACTCAGCCACGAAGTGGTAGGCCACGTAAACTGACGGAGCGGGGTCAGCGGATGCTGAGGCGCATAGTGCGAAGAGGTCGCCAACTTTCTGCAGAGTCAATCGCTACAGACCTCCAAACTTCATGTGGCCTTCAGATTAGCTCAAGAACAGTGCGCAGAGAGCTTCATGGAATGGGTTTCCATGGCCGAGCAGCTGCATCCAAGCCATACATCACCAAGTGCAATGCAAAGTGTCGGATGCAGTGGTGTAAAGCACGCCGCCACTGGACTCTAGAGCAGTGGAGACGCGTTCTCTGGAGTGACGAATCGTGCTTCTCCATCTGGCAATCTGATGGACGAGTCTGGGTTTGGCGGTTGCCAGGAGAACGGTACTTGTCTGACTGCATTGTGCCAAGTGTAAAGTTTGGTGGAGGGGGGATTATGGTGTGGGGTTGTTTTTCAGGAGCTGGGCTTGGCCCCTTAGTTCCAGTGAAAGGAACTCTGAATGCTTCAGCATACCAAGACATTTTGGACAATTCCATGCACCCAACTTTGTGGGAACAGTTTGGAGCTGGCCCCTTCCTCTTCCAACATGACTGTGCACCAGTGCACAAAGCAAGGTCCATAAAGACATGGATGACAGAGTCTGGTGTGGATGAACTTGACTGGCCTGCACAGAGTCCTGACCTCAACCTGATAGAACACCTTTGGGATGAATTAGAGCGGAGACTGAGAGCCAGGCCTTCTCGTCCAACATCAGTGTGTGACCTCACAAATGTGCTTCTGGAAGAATGGTCAAAAATTCCCATAAACACACTCCTAAACCTTGTGGACAGCCTTCCCAGAAGAGTTGAAGCTGTTATAGCTGCAAAGGGTGGACCGACGTCATATTGAACCCTATGGATTAGGAATTGGATGTCACTTAAGTTCATATGCGAGTCAAGGCAGGTGACATACTTTTGGCAATATAGTGTATATCTCTTTCAAATACTGCGGAATTTGTCATTTCCATGTTTTTTTAACAGATGTTGATAGTAGCTGTAAAACTTAACAACTCCACTGAATTGGCCATTAAGAAAGTCTTGTTGTACATCCTGTCCTAACAGGGAAGTAAACACACAAAATTACTTTAGATTTTCTTAAATACTTGATTATTAATCACAAGATAATATTTGAAACCTCTTCTTCTTCTTTCGGCTTTTCCCTTCAGGGGTCTCCACAGCGAATCATCTCTCTCCACCTATCCCTATCTTCTGCATCTTCAACACTTGCACCTACTAGCTTCATATCCTCATTCATTACATCCATATACCTCCTCTTTGGCCTTCCTCTTTTCCTCCTTCCTTGCAGCTCCATGTCCAACATTCTCCTACCAATATACTCACTCTCCCTCCTCTGAACATGTCCAAACCATCTTAATCTGGCCTCCCTACCTTTGTCCCCCAAACGTCCAACATGAGCTGTCCCTCTGATGTACAGCTCTTCCCTTGGCACCCTGTCATATGCTTTCTCCAAGTCTACAAACACACAGTGCAACTCTCTCTGACCATCCCTATACTTCTCCATCAACATTCTCAGAGCAAAAATTGCATCTGTTGTGCTCTTTCTGGGCATGAAGCCATACTGCTGCTCACATATTTCCACTACCTTCCTTAACCTAGCTTCCACTACTCTTTCCCATAGATTCATTGTATGGCTCATCAACTTTATCCCCCTATAGTTGCTGCAACTCTGCACATCACTCTTATTCTTAAAGATCTTCTCTACACCTCTTCTCCATTCCTCAGGCATCTTCTCACTCTCTAAAACCCTGTTAAACAAACTAGATAAAAATTCCACTTTCCAGGAAATTCCAGGAAGTGATGCTGTTGGAGCATAATTTTACACAGATCATCACTTCACAGTATCAGTGACAGTGAACTGAGTCACTAATACAACACAGAACTATTCCACTGTTGCTGATCAACCCACTGCATCTGACTTCACCTCTTAAACATATCTTTTGGAGTTTGAGGTCAGAGCTGTGTCTCAGGACTCTAATAGCAAAAGACACAATAACTCACAATACTTTATACTTTGATACTACCTTTTAAAACTAAGCACATTTCCAGGTTTTTTCTACTTTATTTCGAGTAGAAATTGGAATAGAAAAGCTATACTTGTATTCAGGCTGTATAGGTAACAAGAGGTTTTGTGTTTTGTTAGTTGATATTTCTGAACTACTGTATGAGTGCAGCATTTGATTCTCCAAGCTACTGTTATAACAGACATAGCAAGTGTTAGCTTACTAGCTAGTTATTCTCACAGTTATGTCAGAGAACAAACAACTCCTGAAATATCTTAATACATAACATTTACTGTCACATATGACAGGTTACAAATAGCAGTGGTAATATATGCCTTGAGAGATACAAGCTAACAAAAATGCCTAAAAGGACCATTTCTGTGTTGGAAAACAAAACAAAATTCTCACTTAGAAGTTTCCTAAACAGACTTGCTTTCTTTTACAGGTTCTGCAGATGCAGAGTCTCACAGGGTAACAGACATATTCCCAAAACCCACAGTAATTATGTGCTGAAGTCTATTAATATCAATGTCAAAAGCACACTGGGTCATCAGACTACTGGACATTCTTATTATTCAAGACTCAAGACCAAAGAAACATATGTTAAATACATCAATTCCCAAGCACAATACACACAG